>NW_027257790.1:0-28444 GCF_043159975.1 Macaca nemestrina
TCTCCGGGTGAGAAAGGATGGGCTCGCCATCATCTGCTGAGGCAGGCGGGGCCTCACTGCAGCACAGAATCATCCCCCTGGGCCTTAAGGCGTGGTGTCAGCTGAAAATTCACTGACCCATGAGTCCTCGGCCTCCCTCCCCCCTCTGAAAGAGCGGCGGCCTTCCCCACGCCCCACCCCGCACCCCCCCACGTTTGCAAAAGCCCCGGGGCTCCTGCAAGCTGCTACTGCCTTCCAGGACACGCGCAAACAGGGACAGGGGTGGTTCCGCGGCGGAGCCCATGGCCCCACGCGTGGCACTGGCGTATCCCCGAGCCGACGATGGGAACGTGTGCCAGCTCGGGCATACGGGGCGACGGCGAAACCTACAGCGGTGTCCAGGCCCGTGCCCGGTGGAAGAGGGTCCCAAGGGACCTGTCCGTCCATTCCAAGGGAAACCAAAGAAGGCCCGGGATCCAGGAGGGGGCCAGAAGATTCACGGAGTCAGTCCACCCAGGAGCAGAGGAGAGGCTGTCCTCAAGAATGAGACGGGAAGTGCAGAGGGGAAATGCCACACCGCCTGTCCAAGAAGACCAGGCCAGTCACGCTCGCCTACCGCTCGTGCTAGGCAAGCCACCCAGCCATGAGGGTGAAACAGGGAGAGCAAGACAGCTTCCCTGTCGGAGACACGTGTGGAAGCCAAGAGCTCCAGGGTCATGGAACCTGCCCAAGCCAGCAGAAACAGGTTTGGAGAGAGAGACCGTCACGACACGGATCTCCCACGGACTGTCTCCCTGACGGACTGGGAAGCCATCTGTGTTGAAGACATTCAGCCAGACCGAGAAGCATCTAGGCCCCTGAGAAACGGGGGAGACAGAGCAAGAGGGAGGGCAGAGCAGAGGCCGGAGCCCACGCCGCTTACTGCTCGGTGCCACCGCCGGGGGCCTAAGGGGAGGGTTGCCCAAAGGCCGACTTGTCCAGAGAGGCCAGCGTTCCAGGGACTGGGAGGCTTGGCATCTCCCCTTCCCGGCTTCCTCTTCAAGCTTCTGCCGGGGTGTGGCTTCATGTCTCAGAGAAGCGCCGTGAAAAGGTCCAAGCGTCTCCTCTGAGGCGGGTGTGCTCCTCTCTTGCAGGGCGACGAGCTCCTCTGGGGCTTTTTGTCCCTGGCTGGACTGTGGTTATCTTGATCCTAGGAGAGAGTCCGCTGGCTCGGCAAGGGTAATGAGATTTCCACAGCTGCGGGGAAGACGCATCTCCTCACGTGGTCGAGGCCCTCAGGGACCCAAAGTGGAACGGCGGCGGAAACCATTGACAAGCCGCCACATGAGCCAGGCACAGAGGCCGAAAGAGGCTCAGCAGAGCCAGGCCGACACGCAAGAAGTCGCTTTTGGGCGCACAGGGCGCGAAAGTCCGAACACACACACGCGTACGGGCGCGCATACACACACACACACACACACACACACACACACACAAACCGGCAGAAAGAGGGAACGACGCAGAGAGTGAGGGCCAGAGAGAGAAGAGAGAATGGGAGAGACACGGACACACGCAGTCACACAGCAGCGGCACAGAAACACACCCCCGCAGGCAACCCCTGACGCTGCAGGCTTCTGCTCCGGGCGTGAAGGTCCCTCGGGGGAGAGAGCAGCCCACGGACACGCGGGCGGACCTGTCCTGCTCATCACGGGGCCAAGACTTTTGGGGGAGACTCACCCCAACAGCGTCCGGGCAGGCCTGAGGCTGGGACGACGCGCCGCTTCCCCCGGACTCCGCCTGCGGTTTTGTCATTCTGGCCGGCGCATTGCGACTCCCGGCGTCGTCCGTCCGGAGACGTTCCTGACGACCCCGTGGAGAGGTGAGGCAGGAGCCTCGCAGCCCCGACACCCAAGCACCGCCACGGAGGGCTCCTGCTTTGCCAAGCCTCGGGGGCCGGTTTCTAAGACAACCGTGGGAATCACTGTGACGGGAGGGGCCGCTGGAGCCTCGCGCATGCGCACTGGCCCTGCCGCGCCTGGCCCACTCGCGCTCCCCACCTGGAAGTCAGGCTGCGGCCCCTTTAAACAACGGCGGCTGCGCGGGGCGCCGGGGCCCGGGATGGGGTGGGAGGGGGCGTGTGTGTGGTGGGGCAGGGGGGAGGGGGGGGCCGCTGGGGACTCCCGCTGCAGCCCCGGCGGCCGCCGGATCCGGGCTCCAGCAGGGGGCGGCGTGGGAGAAGGGGCCGCGGGCATCCCAGTACCAAGACCCCCGGAGTCCTGTCTTCAGGACCTCCTTGAGCCGACTTCCACCGCTGGAGGGGGAGCTTCAGGGCGTCTGCTGGGGTCTCAGGACTCCTCTTCAGATGGGATTTTGGACCCCTCCGGGTGAGAAAGGATGGGCTCGCCATCATCTGCTGAGGCAGGCGGGGCCTCACTGCAGCACAGAATCATCCCCTGGGCCTTAAGGCGTGGTGTCAGCTGAAAATTCACTGACCCATGAGTCCTCGGCCTCCCTCCCCCTCTGAAAGAGCGGCGGCCTTCCCCACCCCCCACCCCGCACCCCCCACGTTTGCAAAAGCCCCGGGGCTCCTGCAAGCTGCTACTGCCTTCCAGGACACGCGCAAACAGGGACAGGGGTGGTTCCGCGGCGGAGCCCATGGCCCCACGCGTGGCACTGGCGTATCCCCGAGCCGACGATGGGAACGTGTGCCAGCTCGGGCATACGGGGCGACGGCGAAACCTACAGCGGTGTCCAGGCCCGTGCCCGGTGGAAGAGGGTCCCAAGGGACCTGTCCGTCCATTCCAAGGGAAACCAAAGAAGGCCCGGGATCCAGGAGGGGGCCAGAAGATTCACGGAGTCAGTCCACCCAGGAGCAGAGGAGAGGCTGTCCCTCAAGAATGAGACGGGAAGTGCAGAGGGGAAATGCCACACCGCCTGTCCAAGAAGACCAGGCCAGTCACGCTCGCCTACCGCTCGTGCTAGGCAAGCCACCCAGCCATGAGGTGAAACAGGGAGAGCAAGACAGCTTCCCTGTCGGAGACACGTGTGGAAGCCAAGAGCTCCAGGGTCATGGAACCTGCCCAAGCCAGCAGAAACAGGTTTGGAGAGAGAGACCGTCACGACACGGATCTCCCACGACTGTCTCCCTGACGGACTGGGAAGCCATCTGTGTTGAAGACATTCAGCCAGACCGAGAAGCATCTAGGCCCCTGAGAAACGGGGGAGACAGAGCAAGAGGGAGGGCAGAGCAGAGGCCGGAGCCCACGCCGCTTACTGCTCGGTGCCACCGCCGGGGGCCTAAGGGGAGGGTTGCCCAAAGGCCGACTTGTCCAGAGAGGCCAGCGTTCCAGGGACTGGGAGGCTTGGCATCTCCCCTTCCCGGCTTCCTCTTCAAGCTTCTGCCGGGGTGTGGCTTCATGTCTCAGAGAAGCGCCGTGAAAAGGTCCAAGCGTCTCCTCTGAGGCGGGTGTGCTCCTCTCTTGCAGGGCGACGAGCTCCTCTGGGGCTTTTTGTCCCTGGCTGGACTGTGGTTATCTTGATCCTAGGAGAGAGTCCGCTGGCTCGGCAAGGGTAATGAGATTTCCACAGCTGCGGGGAAGACGCATCTCCTCACGTGGTCGAGGCCCTCAGGGACCCAAAGTGGAACGGCGGCGGAAACCATTGACAAGCCGCCACATGAGCCAGGCACAGAGGCCGAAAGAGGCTCAGCAGAGCCAGGCCGACACGCAAGAAGTCGCTTTTGGGCGCACAGGGCGCGAAAGTCCGAACACACACACGCGTACGGGCGCGCATACACACACACACACACACACACACACACACACACACAAACCGGCAGAAAGAGGGAACGACGCAGAGAGTGAGGGCCAGAGAGAGAAGAGAGAATGGGAGAGACACGGACACACGCAGTCACACAGCAGCGGCACAGAAACACACCCCCGCAGGCAACCCCTGACGCTGCAGGCTTCTGCTCCGGGCGTGAAGGTCCCTCGGGGGAGAGAGCAGCCCACGGACACGCGGGCGGACCTGTCCTGCTCATCACGGGGCCAAGACTTTTGGGGGAGACTCACCCCAACAGCGTCCGGGCAGGCCTGAGGCTGGGACGACGCGCCGCTTCCCCCGGACTCCGCCTGCGGTTTTGTCATTCTGGCCGGCGCATTGCGACTCCCGGCGTCGTCCGTCCGGAGACGTTCCTGACGACCCCGTGGAGAGGTGATGCAGGAGCCTCGCAGCCCCGACACCCAAGCACCGCCACGGAGGGCTCCTGCTTTGCCAAGCCTCGGGGGCCGGTTTCTAAGACAACCGTGGGAATCACTGTGACGGGAGGGGCCGCTGGAGCCTCGCGCATGCGCACTGGCCCTGCCGCGCCTGGCCCACTCGCGCTCCCCACCTGGAAGTCAGGCTGCGGCCCCTTTAAACAACGGCGGCTGCGCGGGGCGCCGGGGCCCGGGATGGGGTGGGAGGGGGCGTGTGTGTGGTGGGGCAGGGGGGAGGGGGGGGCCGCTGGGGACTCCCGCTGCAGCCCCGGCGGCCGCCGGATCCGGGCTCCAGCAGGGGGCGGCGTGGGAGAAGGGGCCGCGGGCATCCCAGTACCAAGACCCCCGGAGTCCTGTCTTCAGGACCTCCTTGAGCCGACTTCCACCGCTGGAGGGGGAGCTTCAGGGCGTCTGCTGGGGTCTCAGGACTCCTCTTCAGATGGGATTTTGGACCCCTCCGGGTGAGAAAGGATGGGCTCGCCATCATCTGCTGAGGCAGGCGGGGCCTCACTGCAGCACAGAATCATCCCCTGGGCCTTAAGGCGTGGTGTCAGCTGAAAATTCACTGACCCATGAGTCCTCGGCCTCCCTCCCCCTCTGAAAGAGCGGCGGCCTTCCCCACCCCCCACCCCGCACCCCCCACGTTTGCAAAAGCCCCGGGGCTCCTGCAAGCTGCTACTGCCTTCCAGGACACGCGCAAACAGGGACAGGGGTGGTTCCGCGGCGGAGCCCATGGCCCCACGCGTGGCACTGGCGTATCCCCGAGCCGACGATGGGAACGTGTGCCAGCTCGGGCATACGGGGCGACGGCGAAACCTACAGCGGTGTCCAGGCCCGTGCCCGGTGGAAGAGGGTCCCAAGGGACCTGTCCGTCCATTCCAAGGGAAACCAAAGAAGGCCCGGGATCCAGGAGGGGGCCAGAAGATTCACGGAGTCAGTCCACCCAGGAGCAGAGGAGAGGCTGTCCCTCAAGAATGAGACGGGAAGTGCAGAGGGGAAATGCCACACCGCCTGTCCAAGAAGACCAGGCCAGTCACGCTCGCCTACCGCTCGTGCTAGGCAAGCCACCCAGCCATGAGGTGAAACAGGGAGAGCAAGACAGCTTCCCTGTCGGAGACACGTGTGGAAGCCAAGAGCTCCAGGGTCATGGAACCTGCCCAAGCCAGCAGAAACAGGTTTGGAGAGAGAGACCGTCACGACACGGATCTCCCACGACTGTCTCCCTGACGGACTGGGAAGCCATCTGTGTTGAAGACATTCAGCCAGACCGAGAAGCATCTAGGCCCCTGAGAAACGGGGGAGACAGAGCAAGAGGGAGGGCAGAGCAGAGGCCGGAGCCCACGCCGCTTACTGCTCGGTGCCACCGCCGGGGGCCTAAGGGGAGGGTTGCCCAAAGGCCGACTTGTCCAGAGAGGCCAGCGTTCCAGGGACTGGGAGGCTTGGCATCTCCCCTTCCCGGCTTCCTCTTCAAGCTTCTGCCGGGGTGTGGCTTCATGTCTCAGAGAAGCGCCGTGAAAAGGTCCAAGCGTCTCCTCTGAGGCGGGTGTGCTCCTCTCTTGCAGGGCGACGAGCTCCTCTGGGGCTTTTTGTCCCTGGCTGGACTGTGGTTATCTTGATCCTAGGAGAGAGTCCGCTGGCTCGGCAAGGGTAATGAGATTTCCACAGCTGCGGGGAAGACGCATCTCCTCACGTGGTCGAGGCCCTCAGGGACCCAAAGTGGAACGGCGGCGGAAACCATTGACAAGCCGCCACATGAGCCAGGCACAGAGGCCGAAAGAGGCTCAGCAGAGCCAGGCCGACACGCAAGAAGTCGCTTTTGGGCGCACAGGGCGCGAAAGTCCGAACACACACACGCGTACGGGCGCGCATACACACACACACACACACACACACACACACACACAAACCGGCAGAAAGAGGGAACGACGCAGAGAGTGAGGGCCAGAGAGAGAAGAGAGAATGGGAGAGACACGGACACACGCAGTCACACAGCAGCGGCACAGAAACACACCCCCGCAGGCAACCCCTGACGCTGCAGGCTTCTGCTCCGGGCGTGAAGGTCCCTCGGGGGAGAGAGCAGCCCACGGACACGCGGGCGGACCTGTCCTGCTCATCACGGGGCCAAGACTTTTGGGGGAGACTCACCCCAACAGCGTCCGGGCAGGCCTGAGGCTGGGACGACGCGCCGCTTCCCCCGGACTCCGCCTGCGGTTTTGTCATTCTGGCCGGCGCATTGCGACTCCCGGCGTCGTCCGTCCGGAGACGTTCCTGACGACCCCGTGGAGAGGTGAGGCAGGAGCCTCGCAGCCCCGACACCCAAGCACCGCCACGGAGGGCTCCTGCTTTGCCAAGCCTCGGGGGCCGGTTTCTAAGACAACCGTGGGAATCACTGTGACGGGAGGGGCCGCTGGAGCCTCGCGCATGCGCACTGGCCCTGCCGCGCCTGGCCCACTCGCGCTCCCCACCTGGAAGTCAGGCTGCGGCCCCTTTAAACAACGGCGGCTGCGCGGGGCGCCGGGGCCCGGGATGGGGTGGGAGGGGGCGTGTGTGTGGTGGGGCGGGGGGAGGGGGGGGCCGCTGGGGACTCCCGCTGCAGCCCCGGCGGCCGCCGGATCCGGGCTCCAGCAGGGGGCGGCGTGGGAGAAGGGGCCGCGGGCATCCCAGTACCAAGACCCCCGGAGTCCTGTCTTCAGGACCTCCTTGAGCCGACTTCCACCGCTGGAGGGGGAGCTTCAGGGCGTCTGCTGGGGTCTCAGGACTCCTCTTCAGATGGGATTTTGGACCCCTCCGGGTGAGAAAGGATGGGCTCGCCATCATCTGCTGAGGCAGGCGGGGCCTCACTGCAGCACAGAATCATCCCCTGGGCCTTAAGGCGTGGTGTCAGCTGAAAATTCACTGACCCATGAGTCCTCGGCCTCCCTCCCCCTCTGAAAGAGCGGCGGCCTTCCCCACCCCCCACCCCGCACCCCCCACGTTTGCAAAAGCCCCGGGGCTCCTGCAAGCTGCTACTGCCTTCCAGGACACGCGCAAACAGGGACAGGGGTGGTTCCGCGGCGGAGCCCATGGCCCCACGCGTGGCACTGGCGTATCCCCGAGCCGACGATGGGAACGTGTGCCAGCTCGGGCATACGGGGCGACGGCGAAACCTACAGCGGTGTCCAGGCCCGTGCCCGGTGGAAGAGGGTCCCAAGGGACCTGTCCGTCCATTCCAAGGGAAACCAAAGAAGGCCCGGGATCCAGGAGGGGGCCAGAAGATTCACGGAGTCAGTCCACCCAGGAGCAGAGGAGAGGCTGTCCCTCAAGAATGAGACGGGAAGTGCAGAGGGGAAATGCCACACCGCCTGTCCAAGAAGACCAGGCCAGTCACGCTCGCCTACCGCTCGTGCTAGGCAAGCCACCCAGCCATGAGGTGAAACAGGGAGAGCAAGACAGCTTCCCTGTCGGAGACACGTGTGGAAGCCAAGAGCTCCAGGGTCATGGAACCTGCCCAAGCCAGCAGAAACAGGTTTGGAGAGAGAGACCGTCACGACACGGATCTCCCACGACTGTCTCCCTGACGGACTGGGAAGCCATCTGTGTTGAAGACATTCAGCCAGACCGAGAAGCATCTAGGCCCCTGAGAAACGGGGGAGACAGAGCAAGAGGGAGGGCAGAGCAGAGGCCGGAGCCCACGCCGCTTACTGCTCGGTGCCACCGCCGGGGGCCTAAGGGGAGGGTTGCCCAAAGGCCGACTTGTCCAGAGAGGCCAGCGTTCCAGGGACTGGGAGGCTTGGCATCTCCCCTTCCCGGCTTCCTCTTCAAGCTTCTGCGGGGGTGTGGCTTCATGTCTCAGAGAAGCGCCGTGAAAAGGTCCAAGCGTCTCCTCTGAGGCGGGTGTGCTCCTCTCTTGCAGGGCGACGAGCTCCTCTGGGGCTTTTTGTCCCTGGCTGGACTGTGGTTATCTTGATCCTAGGAGAGAGTCCGCTGGCTCGGCAAGGGTAATGAGATTTCCACAGCTGCGGGGAAGACGCATCTCCTCACGTGGTCGAGGCCCTCAGGGACCCAAAGTGGAACGGCGGCGGAAACCATTGACAAGCCGCCACATGAGCCAGGCACAGAGGCCGAAAGAGGCTCAGCAGAGCCAGGCCGACACGCAAGAAGTCGCTTTTGGGCGCACAGGGCGCGAAAGTCCGAACACACACACGCGTACGCGCGCGCATACACACACACACACACACACACACACACACACACAAACCGGCAGAAAGAGGGAACGACGCAGAGAGTGAGGGCCAGAGAGAGAAGAGAGAATGGGAGAGACACGGACACACGCAGTCACACAGCAGCGGCACAGAAACACACCCCCGCAGGCAACCCCTGACGCTGCAGGCTTCTGCTCCGGGCGTGAAGGTCCCTCGGGGGAGAGAGCAGCCCACGGACACGCGGGCGGACCTGTCCTGCTCATCACGGGGCCAAGACTTTTGGGGGAGACTCACCCCAACAGCGTCCGGGCAGGCCTGAGGCTGGGACGACGCGCCGCTTCCCCCGGACTCCGCCTGCGGTTTTGTCATTCTGGCCGGCGCATTGCGACTCCCGGCGTCGTCCGTCCGGAGACGTTCCTGACGACCCCGTGGAGAGGTGAGGCAGGAGCCTCGCAGCCCCGACACCCAAGCACCGCCACGGAGGGCTCCTGCTTTGCCAAGCCTCGGGGGCCGGTTTCTAAGACAACCGTGGGAATCACTGTGACGGGAGGGGCCGCTGGAGCCTCGCGCATGCGCACTGGCCCTGCCGCGCCTGGCCCACTCGCGCTCCCCACCTGGAAGTCAGGCTGCGGCCCCTTTAAACAACGGCGGCTGCGCGGGGCGCCGGGGCCCGGGATGGGGTGGGAGGGGGCGTGTGTGTGGTGGGGCAGGGGGGAGGGGGGGGCCGCTGGGGACTCCCGCTGCAGCCCCGGCGGCCGCCGGATCCGGGCTCCAGCAGGGGGCGGCGTGGGAGAAGGGGCCGCGGGCATCCCAGTACCAAGACCCCCGGAGTCCTGTCTTCAGGACCTCCTTGAGCCGACTTCCACCGCTGGAGGGGGAGCTTCAGGGCGTCTGCTGGGGTCTCAGGACTCCTCTTCAGATGGGATTTTGGACCCCTCCGGGTGAGAAAGGATGGGCTCGCCATCATCTGCTGAGGCAGGCGGGGCCTCACTGCAGCACAGAATCATCCCCTGGGCCTTAAGGCGTGGTGTCAGCTGAAAATTCACTGACCCATGAGTCCTCGGCCTCCCTCCCCCTCTGAAAGAGCGGCGGCCTTCCCCACCCCCCACCCCGCACCCCCCACGTTTGCAAAAGCCCCGGGGCTCCTGCAAGCTGCTACTGCCTTCCAGGACACGCGCAAACAGGGACAGGGGTGGTTCCGCGGCGGAGCCCATGGCCCCACGCGTGGCACTGGCGTATCCCCGAGCCGACGATGGGAACGTGTGCCAGCTCGGGCATACGGGGCGACGGCGAAACCTACAGCGGTGTCCAGGCCCGTGCCCGGTGGAAGAGGGTCCCAAGGGACCTGTCCGTCCATTCCAAGGGAAACCAAAGAAGGCCCGGGATCCAGGAGGGGGCCAGAAGATTCACGGAGTCAGTCCACCCAGGAGCAGTGGAGAGGCTGTCCCTCAAGAATGAGACGGGAAGTGCAGAGGGGAAATGCCACACCGCCTGTCCAAGAAGACCAGGCCAGTCACGCTCGCCTACCGCTCGTGCTAGGCAAGCCACCCAGCCATGAGGTGAAACAGGGAGAGCAAGACAGCTTCCCTGTCGAGACACGTGTGGAAGCCAAGTGCTCCAGGGTCATGGAACCTGCCCAAGCCAGCAGAAACAGGTTTGGAGAGAGAGACCGTCACGACACGGATCTCCCACGACTGTCTCCCTGACGGACTGGGAAGCGATCTGTGTTGAAGACATTCAGCCAGACCGAGAAGCATCTAGGCCCCTGAGAAACGGGGGAGACAGAGCAAGAGGGAGGGCAGAGCAGAGGCCGGAGCCCAGGCCGCTTACTGCTCGGTGCCACCGCCGGGGGCCTAAGGGGAGGGTTGCCCAAAGGCCGACTTGTCCAGAGAGGCCAGCGTTCCAGGGACTGGGAGGCTTGGCATCTCCCCTTCCCGGCTTCCTCTTCAAGCTTCTGCCGGGGTGTGGCTTCATGTCTCAGAGAAGCGCCGTGAAAAGGTCCAAGCGTCTCCTCTGAGGCGGGTGTGCTCCTCTCTTGCAGGGCGACGAGCTCCTCTGGGGCTTTTTGTCCCTGGCTGGACTGTGGTTATCTTGATCCTAGGAGAGAGTCCGCTGGCTCGGCAAGGGTAATGAGATTTCCACAGCTGCGGGGAAGACGCATCTCCTCACGTGGTCGAGGCCCTCAGGGACCCAAAGTGGAACGGCGGCGGAAACCATTGACAAGCCGCCACATGAGCCAGGCCCAGAGGCCGAAAGAGGCTCAGCAGAGCCAGGCCGACACGCAAGAAGTCGCTTTTGGGCGCACAGGGCGCGAAAGTCCGAACACACACACGCGTACGGGCGCGCATACACACACACACACACACACACACACACACACACACACACACACACACACAAACCGGCAGAAAGAGGGAACGACGCAGAGAGTGAGGGCCAGAGAGAGAAGAGAGAATGGGAGAGACACGGACACACGCAGTCACACAGCAGCGGCACAGAAACACACCCCCGCAGGCAACCCCTGACGCTGCAGGCTTCTGCTCCGGGCGTGAAGGTCCCTCGGGGGAGAGAGCAGCCCACGGACACGCGGGCGGACCTGTCCTGCTCATCACGGGGCCAAGACTTTTGGGGGAGACTCACCCCAACAGCGTCCGGGCAGGCCTGAGGCTGGGACGACGCGCCGCTTCCCCCGGACTCCGCCTGCGGTTTTGTCATTCTGGCCGGCGCATTGCGACTCCCGGCGTCGTCCGTCCGGAGACGTTCCTGACGACCCCGTGGAGAGGTGAGGCAGGAGCCTCGCAGCCCCGACACCCAAGCACCGCCACGGAGGGCTCCTGCTTTGCCAAGCCTCGGGGGCCGGTTTCTAAGACAACCGTGGGAATCACTGTGACGGGAGGGGCCGCTGGAGCCTCGCGCATGCGCACTGGCCCTGCCGCGCCGGGCCCACTCGCGCTCCCCAACTGGAAGTCAGGCTGCGGCCCCTTTAAACAACGGCGGCTGCGCGGGGCGCCGGGGCCCGGGATGGGGTGGGAGGGGGCGTGTGTGTGGTGGGGCAGGGGGGAGGGGGGGGCCGCTGGGGACTCCCGCTGCAGCCCCGGCGGCCGCCGGATCCGGGCTCCAGCAGGGGGCGGCGTGGGAGAAGGGGCCGCGGGCATCCCAGTACCAAGACCCCCGGAGTCCTGTCTTCAGGACCTCCTTGAGCCGACTTCCACCGCTGGAGGGGGAGTTTCAGGGCGTCTGCTGGGGTCTCAGGACTCCTCTTCAGATGGGATTTTGGACCCCTCCGGGTGAGAAAGGATGGGCTCGCCATCATCTGCTGAGGCAGGCGGGGCCTCACTGCATCACAGAATCATCCCCTGGGCCTTAAGGCGTGGTGTCAGCTGAAAATTCACTGACCCATGAGTCCTCGGCCTCCCTCCCCCTCTGAAAGAGCGGCGGCCTTCCCCACCCCCCACCCCGCACCCCCCACGTTTGCAAAAGCCCCGGGGCTCCTGCAAGCTGCTACTGCCTTCCAGGACACGCGCAAACAGGGACAGGGGTGGTTCCGCGGCGGAGCCCATGGCCCCACGCGTGGCACTGGCGTATCCCCGAGCCGACGATGGGAACGTGTGCCAGCTCGGGCATACGGGGCGACGGCGAAACCTACAGCGGTGTCCAGGCCCGTGCCCGGTGGAAGAGGGTCCCAAGGGACCTGTCCGTCCATTCCAAGGGAAACCAAAGAAGGCCCGGGATCCAGGAGGGGGCCAGAAGATTCACGGAGTCAGTCCACCCAGGAGCAGAGGAGAGGCTGTCCCTCAAGAATGAGACGGGAATTGCAGAGGGGAAATGCCACACCGCCTGTCCAAGAAGACCAGGCCAGTCACGCTCGCCTACCGCTCGTGCTAGGCAAGCCACCCAGCCATGAGGTGAAACAGGGAGAGCAAGACAGCTTCCCTGTCGGAGACACGTGTGGAAGCCAAGAGCTCCAGGGTCATGGAACCTGCCCAAGCCAGCAGAAACAGGTTTGGAGAGAGAGACCGTCACGACACGGATCTCCCACGACTGTCTCCCTGACGGACTGGGAAGCCATCTGTGTTGAAGACATTCAGCCAGACCGAGAAGCATCTAGGCCCCTGAGAAACGGGGGAGACAGAGCAAGAGGGAGGGCAGAGCAGAGGCCGGAGCCCACGCCGCTTACTGCTCGGTGCCACCGCCGGGGGCCTAAGGGGAGGGTTGCCCAAAGGCCGACTTGTCCAGAGAGGCCAGCGTTCCAGGGACTGGGAGGCTTGGCATCTCCCCTTCCCGGCTTCCTCTTCAAGCTTCTGCCGGGGTGTGGCTTCATGTCTCAGAGAAGCGCCGTGAAAAGGTCCAAGCGTCTCCTCTGAGGCGGGTGTGCTCCTCTCTTGCAGGGCGACGAGCTCCTCTGGGGCTTTTTGTCCCTGGCTGGACTGTGGTTATCTTGATCCTAGGAGAGAGTCCGCTGGCTCGGCAAGGGTAATGAGATTTCCACAGCTGCGGGGAAGACGCATCTCCTCACGTGGTCGAGGCCCTCAGGGACCCAAAGTGGAACGGCGGCGGAAACCATTGACAAGCCGCCACATGAGCCAGGCCCAGAGGCCGAAAGAGGCTCAGCAGAGCCAGGCCGACACGCAAGAAGTCGCTTTTGGGCGCACAGGGCGCGAAAGTCCGAACACACACACGCGTACGGGCGCGCATACACACACACACACACACACACACACACACACACACACAAACCGGCAGAAAGAGGGAACGACGCAGAGAGTGAGGGCCAGAGAGAGAAGAGAGAATGGGAGAGACACGGACACACGCAGTCACACAGCAGCGGCACAGAAACACACCCCCGCAGGCAACCCCTGACGCTGCAGGCTTCTGCTCCGGGCGTGAAGGTCCCTCGGGGGAGAGAGCAGCCCACGGACACGCGGGCGGACCTGTCCTGCTCATCACGGGGCCAAGACTTTTGGGGGAGACTCACCCCAACAGCGTCCGGGCAGGCCTGAGGCTGGGACGACGCGCCGCTTCCCCCGGACTCCGCCTGCGGTTTTGTCATTCTGGCCGGCGCATTGCGACTCCCGGCGTCGTCCGTCCGGAGACGTTCCTGACGACCCCGTGGAGAGGTGAGGCAGGAGCCTCGCAGCCCCGACACCCAAGCACCGCCACGGAGGGCTCCTGCTTTGCCAAGCCTCGGGGGCCGGTTTCTAAGACAACCGTGGGAATCACTGTGACGGGAGGGGCCGCTGGAGCCTCGCGCATGCGCACTGGCCCTGCCGCGCCGGGCCCACTCGCGCTCCCCAACTGGAAGTCAGGCTGCGGCCCCTTTAAACAACGGCGGCTGCGCGGGGCGCCGGGGCCCGGGATGGGGTGGGAGGGGGCGTGTGTGTGGTGGGGCAGGGGGGAGGGGGGGGCCGCTGGGGACTCCCGCTGCAGCCCCGGCGGCCGCCGGATCCGGGCTCCAGCAGGGGGCGGCGTGGGAGAAGGGGCCGCGGGCATCCCAGTACCAAGACCCCCGGAGTCCTGTCTTCAGGACCTCCTTGAGCCGACTTCCACCGCTGGAGGGGGAGTTTCAGGGCGTCTGCTGGGGTCTCAGGACTCCTCTTCAGATGGGATTTTGGACCCCTCCGGGTGAGAAAGGATGGGCTCGCCATCATCTGCTGAGGCAGGCGGGGCCTCACTGCATCACAGAATCATCCCCTGGGCCTTAAGGCGTGGTGTCAGCTGAAAATTCACTGACCCATGAGTCCTCGGCCTCCCTCCCCCTCTGAAAGAGCGGCGGCCTTCCCCACCCCCCACCCCGCACCCCCCACGTTTGCAAAAGCCCCGGGGCTCCTGCAAGCTGCTACTGCCTTCCAGGACACGCGCAAACAGGGACAGGGGTGGTTCCGCGGCGGAGCCCATGGCCCCACGCGTGGCACTGGCGTATCCCCGAGCCGACGATGGGAACGTGTGCCAGCTCGGGCATACGGGGCGACGGCGAAACCTACAGCGGTGTCCAGGCCCGTGCCCGGTGGAAGAGGGTCCCAAGGGACCTGTCCGTCCATTCCAAGGGAAACCAAAGAAGGCCCGGGATCCAGGAGGGGGCCAGAAGATTCACGGAGTCAGTCCACCCAGGAGCAGAGGAGAGGCTGTCCCTCAAGAATGAGACGGGAATTGCAGAGGGGAAATGCCACACCGCCTGTCCAAGAAGACCAGGCCAGTCACGCTCGCCTACCGCTCGTGCTAGGCAAGCCACCCAGCCATGAGGTGAAACAGGGAGAGCAAGACAGCTTCCCTGTCGGAGACACGTGTGGAAGCCAAGAGCTCCAGGGTCATGGAACCTGCCCAAGCCAGCAGAAACAGGTTTGGAGAGAGAGACCGTCACGACACGGATCTCCCACGACTGTCTCCCTGACGGACTGGGAAGCCATCTGTGTTGAAGACATTCAGCCAGACCGAGAAGCATCTAGGCCCCTGAGAAACGGGGGAGACAGAGCAAGAGGGAGGGCAGAGCAGAGGCCGGAGCCCACGCCGCTTACTGCTCGGTGCCACCGCCGGGGGCCTAAGGGGAGGGTTGCCCAAAGGCCGACTTGTCCAGAGAGGCCAGCGTTCCAGGGACTGGGAGGCTTGGCATCTCCCCTTCCCGGCTTCCTCTTCAAGCTTCTGCCGGGGTGTGGCTTCATGTCTCAGAGAAGCGCCGTGAAAAGGTCCAAGCGTCTCCTCTGAGGCGGGTGTGCTCCTCTCTTGCAGGGCGACGAGCTCCTCTGGGGCTTTTTGTCCCTGGCTGGACTGTGGTTATCTTGATCCTAGGAGAGAGTCCGCTGGCTCGGCAAGGGTAATGAGATTTCCACAGCTGCGGGGAAGACGCATCTCCTCACGTGGTCGAGGCCCTCAGGGACCCAAAGTGGAACGGCGGCGGAAACCATTGACAAGCCGCCACATGAGCCAGGCACAGAGGCAGAAAGAGGCTCAGCAGAGCCAGGCCGACACGCAAGAAGTCGCTTTTGGGCGCACAGGGCGCGAAAGTCCGAACACACACGCGCGTACGGGCGCGCATACACACACACACACACACACACACACACACACACACACAAACCGGCAGAAAGAGGGAACGACGCAGAGAGTGAGGGCCAGAGAGAGAAGAGAGAATGGGAGAGACACGGACACACGCAGTCACACAGCAGCGGCACAGAAACACACCCCCGCAGGCAACCCCTGACGCTGCAGGCTTCTGCTCCGGGCGTGAAGGCCCCTCGGGGGAGAGAGCAGCCCACGGACACGCGGGCGGACCTGTCGTGCACATTACGGGGCCAAGACTTTTGGGGAGACTCACCCCAACAGCGTCCGGGCAGGCCTGAGGCTGGGACGACGCGCCGCTTCCCCCGGACTCCGCCTGCGGTTTTGTCATTCTGACCGGCGCATTGCGACTCCCGGCGTCGTCCGTCCGGAGACGTTCCTGTCGACCCCGTGGAGAGGTGAGGCAGGAGCCTCGCAGCCCCGACACCCAAGCACCGCCACGGAGGGCTCCTGCTTTGCCAAGCCTCGGGGGCCGGTTTCTAAGACAACCGTGGGAATCACTGTGACGGGAGGGGCCGCTGGAGCCTCGCGCATGCGCACTGGCCCTGCAGCGCCGGGCCCACTGGCGCTCCCCAACTGGAAGTCAGGCTACGGCCCCTTTAAACAACGGCGGCTGCGCGGGGCGCCGGGGCCCGGGATGGGGTGGGAGGGGGCGTGTGTGTGGTGGGGCAGAGGGGGGGGGGCCGCTGGGGACTCCCGCTGCAGCCCCGGCGGCCGCCGGATCCGGGCTCCAGAAGGGGGCGGCGTGGGAGAAGGGGCCGCGGGCATCCCAGTACCAAGACCCCCGGAGTCCTGTCTTCAGGACCTCCTTGAGCCGACTTCCACCGCTGGAGGGGGAGCTTCAGGGCGTCTGCTGGGGTCTCAGGACTCCTCTTCAGATGGGATTTTGGACCCCTCCGGGTGAGAAAGGATGGGCTCGCCATCATCTGCTGAGGCAGGCGGGGCCTCACTGCAGCACAGAATCATCCCCTGGGCCTTAAGGCGTGGTGTCAGCTGAAAATTCACTGACCCATGAGTCCTCGGCCTCCCTCCCCCTCTGAAAGAGCGGCGGCCTTCCCCACCCCCCACCCCGCACCCCCCACGTTTGCAAAAGCCCCGGGGCTCCTGCAAGCTGCTACTGCCTTCCAGGACACGCGCAAACAGGGACAGGGGTGGTTCCGCGGCGGAGCCCATGGCCCCACGCGTGGCACTGGCGTATCCCCGAGCCGACGATGGGAACGTGTGCCAGCTCGGGCATACGGGGCGACGGCGAAACCTACAGCGGTGTCCAGGCCCGTGCCCGGTGGAAGAGGGTCCCAAGGGACCTGTCCGTCCATTCCAAGGGAAACCAAAGAAGGCCCGGGATCCAGGAGGGGGCCAGAAGATTCACGGAGTCAGTCCACCCAGGAGCAGAGGAGAGGCTGTCCCTCAAGAATGAGACGGGAAGTGCAGAGGGGAAATGCCACACCGCCTGTCCAAGAAGACCAGGCCAGTCACGCTCGCCTACCGCTCGTGCTAGGCAAGCCACCCAGCCATGAGGTGAAACAGGGAGAGCAAGACAGCTTCCCTGTCGGAGACACGTGTGGAAGCCAAGAGCTCCAGGGTCATGGAACCTGCCCAAGCCAGCAGAAACAGGTTTGGAGAGAGAGACCGTCACGACACGGATCTCCCACGACTGTCTCCCTGACGGACTGGGAAGCCATCTGTGTTGAAGACATTCAGCCAGACCGAGAAGCATCTAGGCCCCTGAGAAACGGGGGAGACAGAGCAAGAGGGAGGGCAGAGCAGAGGCCGGAGCCCACGCCGCTTACTGCTCGGTGCCACCGCCGGGGGCCTAAGGGGAGGGTTGCCCAAAGGCCGACTTGTCCAGAGAGGCCAGCGTTCCAGGGACTGGGAGGCTTGGCATCTCCCCTTCCCGGCTTCCTCTTCAAGCTTCTGCCGGGGTGTGGCTTCATGTCTCAGAGAAGCGCCGTGAAAAGGTCCAAGCGTCTCCTCTGAGGCGGGTGTGCTCCTCTCTTGCAGGGCGACGAGCTCCTCTGGGGCTTTTTGTCCCTGGCTGGACTGTGGTTATCTTGATCCTAGGAGAGAGTCCGCTGGCTCGGCAAGGGTAATGAGATTTCCACAGCTGCGGGGAAGACGCATCTCCTCACGTGGTCGAGGCCCTCAGGGACCCAAAGTGGAACGGCGGCGGAAACCATTGACAAGCCGCCACATGAGCCAGGCACAGAGGCCGAAAGAGGCTCAGCAGAGCCAGGCCGACACGCAAGAAGTCGCTTTTGGGCGCACAGGGCGCGAAAGTCCGAACACACACACGCGTACGGGCGCGCATACACACACACACACACACACACACACACACAAACCGGCAGAAAGAGGGAACGACGCAGAGAGTGAGGGCCAGAGAGAGAAGAGAGAATGGGAGAGACACGGACACACGCAGTCACACAGCAGCGGCACAGAAACACACCCCCGCAGGCAACCCCTGACGCTGCAGGCTTCTGCTCCGGGCGTGAAGGTCCCTCGGGGGAGAGAGCAGCCCACGGACACGCGGGCGGACCTGTCCTGCTCATCACGGGGCCAAGACTTTTGGGGGAGACTCACCCCAACAGCGTCCGGGCAGGCCTGAGGCTGGGACCACGCGCCGCTTCCCCCGGACTCCGCCTGCGGTTTTGTCATTCTGGCCGGCGCATTGCGACTCCCGGCGTCGTCCGTCCGGAGACGTTCCTGACGACCCCGTGGAGAGGTGAGGCAGGAGCCTCGCAGCCCCGACACCCAAGCACCGCCACGGAGGGCTCCTGCTTTGCCAAGCCTCGGGGGCCGGTTTCTAAGACAACCGTGGGAATCACTGTGACGGGAGGGGCCGCTGGAGCCTCGCGCATGCGCACTGGCCCTGCCGCGCCTGGCCCACTCGCGCTCCCCACCTGGAAGTCAGGCTGCGGCCCCTTTAAACAACGGCGGCTGCGCGGGGCGCCGGGGCCCGGGATGGGGTGGGAGGGGGCGTGTGTGTGGTGGGGCAGGGGGGAGGGGGGGGCCGCTGGGGACTCCCGCTGCAGCCCCGGCGGCCGCCGGATCCGGGCTCCAGCAGGGGGCGGCGTGGGAGAAGGGGCCGCGGGCATCCCAGTACCAAGACCCCCGGAGTCCTGTCTTCAGGACCTCCTTGAGCCGACTTCCACCGCTGGAGGGGGAGCTTCAGGGCGTCTGCTGGGGTCTCAGGACTCCTCTTCAGATGGGATTTTGGACCCCTCCGGGTGAGAAAGGATGGGCTCGCCATCATCTGCTGAGGCAGGCGGGGCCTCACTGCAGCACAGAATCATCCCCTGGGCCTTAAGGCGTGGTGTCAGCTGAAAATTCACTGACCCATGAGTCCTCGGCCTCCCTCCCCCTCTGAAAGAGCGGCGGCCTTCCCCACCCCCCACCCCGCACCCCCCACGTTTGCAAAAGCCCCGGGGCTCCTGCAAGCTGCTACTGCCTTCCAGGACACGCGCAAACAGGGACAGGGGTGGTTCCGCGGCGGAGCCCATGGCCCCACGCGTGGCACTGGCGTATCCCCGAGCCGACGATGGGAACGTGTGCCAGCTCGGGCATACGGGGCGACGGCGAAACCTACAGCGGTGTCCAGGCCCGTGCCCGGTGGAAGAGGGTCCCAAGGGACCTGTCCGTCCATTCCAAGGGAAACCAAAGAAGGCCCGGGATCCAGGAGGGGGCCAGAAGATTCACGGAGTCAGTCCACCCAGGAGCAGAGGAGAGGCTGTCCCTCAAGAATGAGACGGGAAGTGCAGAGGGGAAATGCCACACCGCCTGTCCAAGAAGACCAGGCCAGTCACGCTCGCCTACCGCTCGTGCTAGGCAAGCCACCCAGCCATGAGGTGAAACAGGGAGAGCAAGACAGCTTCCCTGTCGGAGACACGTGTGGAAGCCAAGAGCTCCAGGGTCATGGAACCTGCCCAAGCCAGCAGAAACAGGTTTGGAGAGAGAGACCGTCACGACACGGATCTCCCACGACTGTCTCCCTGACGGACTGGGAAGCCATCTGTGTTGAAGACATTCAGCCAGACCGAGAAGCATCTAGGCCCCTGAGAAACGGGGGAGACAGAGCAAGAGGGAGGGCAGAGCAGAGGCCGGAGCCCACGCCGCTTACTGCTCGGTGCCACCGCCGGGGGCCTAAGGGGAGGGTTGCCCAAAGGCCGACTTGTCCAGAGAGGCCAGCGTTCCAGGGACTGGGAGGCTTGGCATCTCCCCTTCCCGGCTTCCTCTTCAAGCTTCTGCCGGGGTGTGGCTTCATGTCTCAGAGAAGCGCCGTGAAAAGGTCCAAGCGTCTCCTCTGAGGCGGGTGTGCTCCTCTCTTGCAGGGCGACGAGCTCCTCTGGGGCTTTTTGTCCCTGGCTGGACTGTGGTTATCTTGATCCTAGGAGAGAGTCCGCTGGCTCGGCAAGGGTAATGAGATTTCCACAGCTGCGGGGAAGACGCATCTCCTCACGTGGTCGAGGCCCTCAGGGACCCAAAGTGGAACGGCGGCGGAAACCATTGACAAGCCGCCACATGAGCCAGGCACAGAGGCCGAAAGAGGCTCAGCAGAGCCAGGCCGACACGCAAGAAGTCGCTTTTGGGCGCACAGGGCGCGAAAGTCCGAACACACACACGCGTACGGGCGCGCATACACACACACACACACACACACACACACACACACAAACCGGCAGAAAGAGGGAACGACGCAGAGAGTGAGGGCCAGAGAGAGAAGAGAGAATGGGAGAGACACGGACACACGCAGTCACACAGCAGCGGCACAGAAACACACCCCCGCAGGCAACCCCTGACGCTGCAGGCTTCTGCTCCGGGCGTGAAGGTCCCTCGGGGGAGAGAGCAGCCCACGGACACGCGGGCGGACCTGTCCTGCTCATCACGGGGCCAAGACTTTTGGGGGAGACTCACCCCAACAGCGTCCGGGCAGGCCTGAGGCTGGGACGACGCGCCGCTTCCCCCGGACTCCGCCTGCGGTTTTGTCATTCTGGCCGGCGCATTGCGACTCCCGGCGTCGTCCGTCCGGAGACGTTCCTGACGACCCCGTGGAGAGGTGAGGCAGGAGCCTCGCAGCCCCGACACCCAAGCACCGCCACGGAGGGCTCCTGCTTTGCCAAGCCTCGGGGGCCGGTTTCTAAGACAACCGTGGGAATCACTGTGACGGGAGGGGCCGCTGGAGCCTCGCGCATGCGCACTGGCCCTGCCGCGCCTGGCCCACTCGCGCTCCCCACCTGGAAGTCAGGCTGCGGCCCCTTTAAACAACGGCGGCTGCGCGGGGCGCCGGGGCCCGGGATGGGGTGGGAGGGGGCGTGTGTGTGGTGGGGCAGGGGGGAGGGGGGGGGCCGCTGGGGACTCCCGCTGCAGCCCCGGCGGCCGCCGGATCCGGGCTCCAGCAGGGGGCGGCGTGGGAGAAGGGGCCGCGGGCATCCCAGTACCAAGACCCCCGGAGTCCTGTCTTCAGGACCTCCTTGAGCCGACTTCCACCGCTGGAGGGGGAGCTTCAGGGCGTCTGCTGGGGTCTCAGGACTCCTCTTCAGATGGGATTTTGGACCCCTCCGGGTGAGAAAGGATGGGCTCGCCATCATCTGCTGAGGCAGGCGGGGCCTCACTGCAGCACAGAATCATCCCCTGGGCCTTAAGGCGTGGTGTCAGCTGAAAATTCACTGACCCATGAGTCCTCGGCCTCCCTCCCCCTCTGAAAGAGCGGCGGCCTTCCCCACCCCCCACCCCGCACCCCCCACGTTTGCAAAAGCCCCGGGGCTCCTGCAAGCTGCTACTGCCTTCCAGGACACGCGCAAACAGGGACAGGGGTGGTTCCGCGGCGGAGCCCATGGCCCCACGCGTGGCACTGGCGTATCCCCGAGCCGACGATGGGAACGTGTGCCAGCTCGGGCATACGGGGCGACGGCGAAACCTACAGCGGTGTCCAGGCCCGTGCCCGGTGGAAGAGGGTCCCAAGGGACCTGTCCGTCCATTCCAAGGGAAACCAAAGAAGGCCCGGGATCCAGGAGGGGGGCCAGAAGATTCACTGAGTCAGTCCACCCAGGAGCAGAGGAGAGGCTGTCCCTCAAGAATGAGACGGGAAGTGCAGAGGGGAAATGCCACACCGCCTGTCCAAGAAGACCAGGCCAGTCACGCTCGCCTACCGCTCGTGCTAGGCAAGCCACCCAGCCATGAGGTGAAACAGGGAGAGCAAGACAGCTTCCCTGTCGGAGACACGTGTGGAAGCCAAGAGCTCCAGGGTCATGGAACCTGCCCAAGCCAGCAGAAACAGGTTTGGAGAGAGAGACCGTCACGACACGGATCTCCCACGACTGTCTCCCTGACGGACTGGGAAGCCATCTGTGTTGAAGACATTCAGCCAGACCGAGAAGCATCTAGGCCCCTGAGAAACGGGGGAGACAGAGCAAGAGGGAGGGCAGAGCAGAGGCCGGAGCCCACGCCGCTTACTGCTCGGTGCCACCGCCGGGGGCCTAAGGGGAGGGTTGCCCAAAGGCCGACTTGTCCAGAGAGGCCAGCGTTCCAGGGACTGGGAGGCTTGGCATCTCCCCTTCCCGGCTTCCTCTTCAAGCTTCTGCCGGGGTGTGGCTTCATGTCTCAGAGAAGCGCCGTGAAAAGGTCCAAGCGTCTCCTCTGAGGCGGGTGTGCTCCTCTCTTGCAGGGCGACGAGCTCCTCTGGGGCTTTTTGTCCCTGGCTGGACTGTGGTTATCTTGATCCTAGGAGAGAGTCCGCTGGCTCGGCAAGGGTAATGAGATTTCCACAGCTGCGGGGAAGACGCATCTCCTCACGTGGTCGAGGCCCTCAGGGACCCAAAGTGGAACGGCGGCGGAAACCATTGACAAGCCGCCACATGAGCCAGGCACAGAGGCCGAAAGAGGCTCAGCAGAGCCAGGCCGACACGCAAGAAGTCGCTTTTGGGCGCACAGGGCGCGAAAGTCCGAACACACACACGCGTACGGGCGCGCATACACACACACACACACACACACACACACACACAAACCGGCAGAAAGAGGGAACGACGCAGAGAGTGAGGGCCAGAGAGAGAAGAGAGAATGGGAGAGACACGGACACACGCAGTCACACAGCAGCGGCACAGAAACACACCCCCGCAGGCAACCCCTGACGCTGCAGGCTTCTGCTCCGGGCGTGAAGGTCCCTCGGGGGAGAGAGCAGCCCACGGACACGCGGGCGGACCTGTCCTGCTCATCACGGGGCCAAGACTTTTGGGGGAGACTCACCCCAACAGCGTCCGGGCAGGCCTGAGGCTGGGACCACGCGCCGCTTCCCCCGGACTCCGCCTGCGGTTTTGTCATTCTGGCCGGCGCATTGCGACTCCCGGCGTCGTCCGTCCGGAGACGTTCCTGACGACCCCGTGGAGAGGTGAGGCAGGAGCCTCGCAGCCCCGACACCCAAGCACCGCCACGGAGGGCTCCTGCTTTGCCAAGCCTCGGGGGCCGGTTTCTAAGACAACCGTGGGAATCACTGTGACGGGAGGGGCCGCTGGAGCCTCGCGCATGCGCACTGGCCCTGCCGCGCCTGGCCCACTCGCGCTCCCCACCTGGAAGTCAGGCTGCGGCCCCTTTAAACAACGGCGGCTGCGCGGGGCGCCGGGGCCCGGGATGGGGTGGGAGGGGGCGTGTGTGTGGTGGGGCAGGGGGGAGGGGGGGGCCGCTGGGGACTCCCGCTGCAGCCCCGGCGGCCGCCGGATCCGGGCTCCAGCAGGGGGCGGCGTGGGAGAAGGGGCCGCGGGCATCCCAGTACCAAGACCCCCGGAGTCCTGTCTTCAGGACCTCCTTGAGCCGACTTCCACCGCTGGAGGGGGAGCTTCAGGGCGTCTGCTGGGGTCTCAGGACTCCTCTTCAGATGGGATTTTGGACCCCTCCGGGTGAGAAAGGATGGGCTCGCCATCATCTGCTGAGGCAGGCGGGGCCTCACTGCAGCACAGAATCATCCCCTGGGCCTTAAGGCGTGGTGTCAGCTGAAAATTCACTGACCCATGAGTCCTCGGCCTCCCTCACCCTCTGAAAGAGCGGCGGCCTTCCCCACCCCCCACCCCGCACCCCCCACGCTTGCAAAAGCCCCGGGGCTCCTGCAAGCTGCTACTGCCTTCCAGGACACGCGCAAACAGGGACAGGGGTGGTTCCGCGGCGGAGCCCATGGCCCCACGCGTGGCACTGGCGTATCCCCGAGCCGACGATGGGAACGTGTGCCAGCTCGGGCATACGGGGCGACGGCGAAACCTACAGCGGTGTCCAGGCCCGTGCCCGGTGGAAGAGGGTCCCAAGGGACCTGTCCGTCCATTCCAAGGGAAACCAAAGAAGGCCCGGGATCCAGGAGGGGGCCAGAAGATTCACGGAGTCAGTCCACCCAGGAGCAGAGGAGAGGCTGTCCCTCAAGAATGAGACGGAAGTGCAGAGGGGAAATGCCACACCGCCTGTCCAAGAAGACCAGGCCAGTCACGCTCGCCTACCGCTCGTGCTAGGCAAGCCACCCAGCCATGAGGTGAAACAGGGAGAGCAAGACAGCTTCCCTGTCGGAGACACGTGTGGAAGCCAAGAGCTCCAGGGTCATGGAACCTGCCCAAGCCAGCAGAAACAGGTTTGGAGAGAGAGACCGTCACGACACGGATCTCCCACGACTGTCTCCCTGACGGACTGGGAAGCCATCTGTGTTGAAGACATTCAGCCAGACCGAGAAGCATCTAGGCCCCTGAGAAACGGGGGAGACAGAGCAAGAGGGAGGGCAGAGCAGAGGCCGGAGCCCACGCCGCTTACTGCTCGGTGCCCACCCGCCGGGGGCCTAAGGGGAGGGTTGCCCAAAGGCCGACTTGTCCAGAGAGGCCAGCGTTCCAGGGACTGGGAGGCTTGGCATCTCCCCTTCCCGGCTTCCTCTTCAAGCTTCTGCCGGGGTGTGGCTTCATGTCTCAGAGAAGCGCCGTGAAAAGGTCCAAGCGTCTCCTCTGAGGCGGGTGTGCTCCTCTCTTGCAGGGCGACGAGCTCCTCTGGGGCTTTTTGTCCCTGGCTGGACTGTGGTTATCTTGATCCTAGGAGAGAGTCCGCTGGCTCGGCAAGGGTAATGAGATTTCCACAGCTGCGGGGAAGACGCATCTCCTCACGTGGTCGAGGCCCTCAGGGACCCAAAGTGGAACGGCGGCGGAAACCATTGACAAGCCGCCACATGAGCCAGGCACAGAGGCAGAAAGAGGCTCAGCAGAGCCAGGCCGACACGCAAGAAGTCGCTTTTGGGCGCACAGGGCGCGAAAGTCCGAACACACACACGCGTACGGGCGCGCATACACACACACACACACACACACACACACACACAAACCGGCAGAAAGAGGGAACGACGCAGAGAGTGAGGGCCAGAGAGAGAAGAGAGAATGGGAGAGACACGGACACACGCAGTCACACAGCAGCGGCACAGAAACACACCCCCGCAGGCAACCCCTGACGCTGCAGGCTTCTGCTCCGGGCGTGAAGGTCCCTCGGGGGAGAGAGCAGCCCACGGACACGCGGGCGGACCTGTCCTGCTCATCACGGGGCCAAGACTTTTGGGGGAGACTCACCCCAACAGCGTCCGGGCAGGCCTGAGGCTGGGACGACGCGCCGCTTCCCCCGGACTCCGCCTGCGGTTTTGTCATTCTGGCCGGCGCATTGCGACTCCGGCGTCGTCCGTCCGGAGACGTTCCTGACGACCCCGTGGAGAGGTGAGGCAGGAGCCTCGCAGCCCCGACACCCAAGCACCGCCACGGAGGGCTCCTGCTTTGCCAAGCCTCGGGGGCCGGTTTCTAAGACAACCGTGGGAATCACTGTGACGGGAGGGGCCGCTGGAGCCTCGCGCATGCGCACTGGCCCTGCCGCGCCTGGCCCACTCGCGCTCCCCACCTGGAAGTCAGGCTGCGGCCCCTTTAAACAACGGCGGCTGCGCGGGGCGCCGGGGCCCGGGATGGGGTGGGAGGGGGCGTGTGTGTGGTGGGGCAGGGGGGAGGGGGGGGGCCGCTGGGGACTCCCCGCTGCAGCCCCGGCGGCCGCCGGATCCGGGCTCCAGCAGGGGGCGGCGTGGGAGAAGGGGCCGCGGGCATCCCAGTACCAAGACCCCCGGAGTCCTGTCTTCAGGACCTCCTTGAGCCGACTTCCACCGCTGGAGGGGGAGCTTCAGGGCGTCTGCTGGGGTCTCAGGACTCCTCTTCAGATGGGATTTTGGACCCCTCCGGGTGAGAAAGGATGGGCTCGCCATCATCTGCTGAGGCAGGCGGGGCCTCACTGCAGCACAGAATCATCCCCTGGGCCTTAAGGCGTGGTGTCAGCTGAAAATTCACTGACCCATGAGTCCTCGGCCTCCCTCCCCCTCTGAAAGAGCGGCGGCCTTCCCCACCCCCCACCCCGCACCCCCCACGTTTGCAAAAGCCCCGGGGCTCCTGCAAGCTGCTACTGCCTTCCAGGACACGCGCAAACAGGGACAGGGGTGGTTCCGCGGCGGAGCCCATGGCCCCACGCGTGGCACTGGCGTATCCCCGAGCCGACGATGGGAACGTGTGCCAGCTCGGGCATACGGGGCGACGGCGAAACCTACAGCGGTGTCCAGGCCCGTGCCCGGTGGAAGAGGGTCCCAAGGGACCTGTCCGTCCATTCCAAGGGAAACCAAAGAAGGCCCGGGATCCAGGAGGGGGCCAGAAGATTCACGGAGTCAGTCCACCCAGGAGCAGAGGAGAGGCTGTCCCTCAAGAATGAGACGGGAAGTGCAGAGGGGAAATGCCACACCGCCTGTCCAAGAAGACCAGGCCAGTCACGCTCGCCTACCGCTCGTGCTAGGCAAGCCACCCAGCCATGAGGTGAAACAGGGAGAGCAAGACAGCTTCCCTGTCGGAGACACGTGTGGAAGCCAAGAGCTCCAGGGTCATGGAACCTGCCCAAGCCAGCAGAAACAGGTTTGGAGAGAGAGACCGTCACGACACGGATCTCCCACGACTGTCTCCCTGACGGACTGGGAAGCCATCTGTGTTGAAGACATTCAGCCAGACCGAGAAGCATCTAGGCCCCTGAGAAACGGGGGAGACAGAGCAAGAGGGAGGGCAGAGCAGAGGCCGGAGCCCACGCCGCTTACTGCTCGGTGCCACCGCCGGGGGCCTAAGGGGAGGGTTGCCCAAAGGCCGACTTGTCCAGAGAGGCCAGCGTTCCAGGGACTGGGAGGCTTGGCATCTCCCCTTCCCGGCTTCCTCTTCAAGCTTCTGCCGGGGTGTGGCTTCATGTCTCAGAGAAGCGCCGTGAAAAGGTCCAAGCGTCTCCTCTGAGGCGGGTGTGCTCCTCTCTTGCAGGGCGACGAGCTCCTCTGGGGCTTTTTGTCCCTGGCTGGACTGTGGTTATCTTGATCCTAGGAGAGAGTCCGCTGGCTCGGCAAGGGTAATGAGATTTCCACAGCTGCGGGGAAGACGCATCTCCTCACGTGGTCGAGGCCCTCAGGGACCCAAAGTGGAACGGCGGCGGAAACCATTGACAAGCCGCCACATGAGCCAGGCACAGAGGCCGAAAGAGGCTCAGCAGAGCCAGGCCGACACGCAAGAAGTCGCTTTTGGGCGCACAGGGCGCGAAAGTCCGAACACACACACGCGTACGGGCGCGCATACACACACACACACACACACACACACAAACCGGCAGAAAGAGGGAACGACGCAGAGAGTGAGGGCCAGAGAGAGAAGAGAGAATGGGAGAGACACGGACACACGCAGTCACACAGCAGCGGCACAGAAACACACCCCCGCAGGCAACCCCTGACGCTGCAGGCTTCTGCTCCGGGCGTGAAGGTCCCTCGGGGGAGAGAGCAGCCCACGGACACGCGGGCGGACCTGTCCTGCTCATCACGGGGCCAAGACTTTTGGGGAGACTCACCCCAACAGCGTCCGGCAGGCCTGAGGCTGGGACGACGCGCCGCTTCCCCCGGACTCCGCCTGCGGTTTTGTCATTCTGGCCGGCGCATTGCGACTCCCGGCGTCGTCCGTCCGGAGACGTTCCTGACGACCCCGTGGAGAGGTGAGGCAGGAGCCTCGCAGCCCCGACACCCAAGCACCGCCACGGAGGGCTCCTGCTTTGCCAAGCCTCGGGGGCCGGTTTCTAAGACAACCGTGGGAATCACTGTGACGGGAGGGGCCGCTGGAGCCTCGCGCATGCGCACTGGCCCTGCCGCGCCTGGCCCACTCGCGCTCCCCACCTGGAAGTCAGGCTGCGGCCCCTTTAAACAACGGCGGCTGCGCGGGGCGCCGGGGCCCGGGATGGGGTGGGAGGGGGCGTGTGTGTGGTGGGGCAGGGGGGAGGGGGGGGGCCGCTGGGGACTCCCGCTGCAGCCCCGGCGGCCGCCGGATCCGGGCTCCAGCAGGGGGCGGCGTGGGAGAAGGGGGCCGCGGGCATCCCAGTACCAAGACCCCCGGAGTCCTGTCTTCAGGACCTCCTTGAGCCGACTTCCACCGCTGGAGGGGGAGCTTCAGGGCGTCTGCTGGGGTCTCAGGACTCCTCTTCAGATGGGATTTTGGACCCCTCCGGGTGAGAAAGGATGGGCTCGCCATCATCTGCTGAGGCAGGCGGGGCCTCACTGCAGCACAGAATCATCCCCTGGGCCTTAAGGCGTGGTGTCAGCTGAAAATTCACTGACCCATGAGTCCTCGGCCTCCCTCCCCCTCTGAAAGAGCGGCGGCCTTCCCCACCCCCCACCCCGCACCCCCCACGTTTGCAAAAGCCCCGGGGCTCCTGCAAGCTGCTACTGCCTTCCAGGACACGCGCAAACAGGGACAGGGGTGGTTCCGCGGCGGAGCCCATGGCCCCACGCGTGGCACTGGCGTATCCCCGAGCCGACGATGGGAACGTGTGCCAGCTCGGGCATACGGGGCGACGGCGAAACCTACAGCGGTGTCCAGGCCCGTGCCCGGTGGAAGAGGGTCCCAAGGGACCTGTCCGTCCATTCCAAGGGAAACCAAAGAAGGCCCGGGATCCAGGAGA
>NW_027257791.1:0-28329 GCF_043159975.1 Macaca nemestrina
TCAGCCGCCACCCCGGCCCGCCCCCCTGGCTTCTGGGAGCCCCATCGCCGGGGGTGCAGGCACCCCGCCCCCGAGCCCCGATCGGGCTCCCAGCCGCCACCCCCGGCCCGCCCCGCCCCCTGGCTTCTGGGAGCCCCATCGCCGGGGGTGCAGGCACCCCCCGCGATCGGGCTCCCAGCCGCCACCCCCGGCCGCCCCCCCTGGCTTCTGGGAGCCCCATCGCCGGGGGTGCAGGCACCCCCCGCGATCGGGCTCCCAGCCGCCACCCCCGGCCCGCCCCCCTGGCTTCTGGGAGCCCCATCGCCGGGGGTGCAGGCACCCCCCGCGATCGGGCTCCCAGCCGCCACCCCCGGCCCGCCCCCCTGGCTTCTGGGAGCCCCATCGCCGGGGGTGCAGGCACCCCCCCGCGATCGGGCTCCCAGCCGCCACCCCCGGCCCGCCCCCCTGGCTTCTGGGAGCCCCATCGCCGGGGGTGCAGGCACCCCCCCGCGATCGGGCTCCCAGCCGCCACCCCCCGGCCCGCCCCCCTGGCTTCTGGGAGCCCCCATCGCCGGGGGTGCAGGCACCCCCCGCGATCGGGCTCCCAGCCGCCACCCCCGGCCCGCCCCCCTGGCTTCTGGGAGCCCCATCGCCGGGGGTGCAGGCACCCCCCGCGATCGGGCTCCCAGCCGCCACCCCCGGCCCGCCCCCCCTGGCTTCTGGGAGCCCCATCGCCGGGGGTGCAGGCACCCCCCGCGATCGGGCTCCCAGCCGCCACCCCCGGCCCGCCCCCCTGGCTTCTGGGAGCCCTGTGGACCCAAAGCCTCTTTCTCATATTCTGAGTAATATCATCTCCCATCGGAAAATTTTCAACTCCTTCTCAGACGATTGTACACCCCCAGTGTGCACACCCTCAGAGGGAGTAACCCCCTCTCTATTAGGAGTCACATCAGCCTCTTCCTCCCTCAATATTCAGAACAGTATCCCACCGTTGTTTCTACTTCCAGTGACACTGATTGTCATATCCTCCTCTCCCAAGCAGAAGTTGGAAACTCTGTCACGGGGGGTGTACACCATCTGTGATATAGAAATTAACATCGTCCTCTCCCGGGTTTACATCAGGAGCAAGTCTATTAATCATTAATATTCATTATTGTATTAATATTAATAATAATTATTGATATTAATGATCACAATAAAGAGAGTAAAAATGAATACTGGTTTCAAAGGTTAACGATTTGTAATCATAATGATTAGTAATATCACTATTAATAATAATATTATGATATTAGCAATTAATATGATTTAAATCAATACCCAGTGATGCTGGGAATACAATAATGATTAGTATTAGGAACTAATAATATTATTTGATGACATTAATATTAATAATTAATTGAAAGCAGGCATAATCATGTATTGAAAATCATTATCCATAATTAATAATGGTATCTTATGAATTTTTAGTATCATTGCTAATTATTAAAATCGATCATTGATGATTAATAATCATATTATTATTCCTCATTCCACAGGAAGTGTAAACCTACTTGTGATGCTGTTCTTAATATCCAGGGTCGGAAAGCAGGACTTTAGTTTTAATATCGCAGTAGGTGTACACTCACCACGTGACACTGATCCTAATATGAACGGGGGTAGAGTATCACATGACTCCAATTACAGCAACGGATGGATAGCTACGCGGTAATATTGCTCCTAATATTCCCGGAAGAAGCCTTTGCTATCAGTCCGAATATGGCACTGAGGGTACAGTATTCTGAGATATAGTTCCTAGTATACGGAGTTGGAGAGGATGATAATAATTCGCAGGCTGTGTGCTCCCCGCCCGGTGATATTGTAATTACTATACTGGGAGGGAGAGGATGATATTGCACTCTGTACAGCAGGAGGCGTACACCCAGTCTGGGATATTGTTCCTAATATCCATGGAGGGGACAGGCCGATATTACTCGCCATGTGGCACAGGGTGCACATTCACCTTATTTCATCCCTTTCAATATTCCAAGGCCGAGAGACAGATATTAATCTCAGTATCACAGACACTGGACAACCCCTTGTGATACTCTTCCAAATATCCAGATCAGGTTGCGAGGAGCCACCCCCGGACGGCCCCCCTGGCATCTGGGAGCCCCATCGCCGGGGGGTCAGGCACTCCCCGCGATCGGGCTCCCAGCCGCCACCACCCCCGGACCCGCCCCCCCTGGCTTCTGGGAGCCCCATCGCCGGGGGGTCAGGCACGCCCCCCGATCGGGCTCCCAGCCGCCAACCCGGACCCGCCCCCCTGGCTTCTGGGAGCCCCATCGCCGTGGGTGCAGGCACGCCCCCCGATCGGGCTCCCAGCCGCCACCCCCGGCCCGCCCCCCTGGCTTCTGGGAGCCCACCATCGCCGGGGGTGCAGGCACCCCCCGCGATCGGGCTCCCAGCCGCCACCCCCGGCCCGCCCCCCTGGCTTCTGGGAGCCCCATCGCCGGGGGTGCAGGCACCCCCCCGCGATCGGGCTCCCAGCCGCCACCCCCCCGGCCCGCCCCCCTGGCTTCTGGGAGCCCCATCGCCGGGGGTGCAGGGCACCCCCCCGCGATCGGGCTCCCAGCCGCCACCCCCGGCCCGCCCCCCTGGCTTCTGGGAGCCCCATCGCCGGGGGTGCAGGCACCCCCCCGCGATCGGGCTCCCAGCCGCCACCCCCCGGCCCGCCCCCCCTGGCTTCTGGGAGCCCCATCGCCGGGTGTGCAGGCACCCCCCCCGCGATCGGGCTCCCAGCCGCCACCCCCCGGCCCGCCCCCCCTGGCTTCTGGGAGCCCCATCGCCGGGGGTGCAGGCACCCCCCGCGATCGGGCTCCCAGCCGCCACCCCCGGCCCCGCCCCCCTGGCTTCTGGGAGCCCCATCGCCGGGGGTGCAGGCACCCCCCGCGATGGGGCTCCCAGCCGCCACCCCCGGCCCGCCCCCCTGGCTTCTGGGAGCCCCATCGCCGGGGGTGCAGGCACCCCCCGCGATCGGGCTCCCAGCCGCCACCCCCGGCCTGCCCCCCTGGCTTCTGGGAGCCTTGTGGATCCATAGCCTCTTTCTCATATTCTGAGTAATATCATCTCCCATCGGAAAATTTTCAACTCCTTCTCAGACGATTGTACACCCCCAGTGTGCACACCCTCAGAGGGAGTAGCCCCCTCTCTATTAGAGTCACATCAGCCTCTTCCTCCCTCAATATTCAGAACAGTATCCCACCGTTGTTTCTACTTCCAGTGACACTGATTGTCATATCCTCCTCTCCCAAGCAGAATTTGGAAACTCTGTCACGGGGGGTGTACACCATCTGTGATATAGAAATTAACATCGTCCTCTCCCGGGTTTACATCAGGAGCAAGTCTATTAATCATTAATATTCATTATTGTATTAATATTAATAATAATTATTGATATTAATGATCACAATAAAGAGAGTAAAAATGAATACTGGTTTCAAAGGTTAACGATTTGTAATCATAATGATTAGTAATATCACTATTAATAATAATATTATGATATTAGCAATTAATATGATTTAAATCAATACCCAGTGATGCTGGGAATACAATAATGATTAGTATTAGGAACTAATAATATTATTTGATGACATTAATATTAATAATTAATTGAAAGCAGGCATAATCATGTATTGAAAATCATTATCCATAATTAATAATGGTATCTTATGAATTTTTAGTATCATTGCTAATTATTAAAATCGATCATTGATGATTAATAATCATATTATTATTCCCTCATTCCACAGGAAGTGTAAACCTACTTGTGATGCTGTTCTTAATATCCAGGGTCGGAAAGCAGGACTTTAGTTTTAATATCGCAGTAGGTGTACACTCACCACGTGACACTGATCCTAATATGAACGGGGGTAGAGTATCACATGACTCCAATTACAGCAATGGATGGATAGCTACGCGGTAATATTGCTCCTAATATTCCCGAAGAAGCCTTTGCTATCAGTCCGAATATGGCACTGAGGGTACAGTATTCTGAGATATAGTTCCTAGTATACGGAGTTGGAGAGGATGATAATAATTCGCAGGCTGTGTGCTCCCGCCCAGTGATATTGTAATTACTATCCTGGGAGGGAGAGGATGATATTGCACTCTGTACAGCAGGAGGCGTACACCCAGTCTGGGATATTGTTCCTAATATCCATGGAGGGGACAGGCCGATATTACTCGCCATGTGGCACAGGGTGCACATTCACCTTATTTCATCCCTTTCAATATTCCAAGGCCGAGAGACAGATATTAATCTCAGTATCACAGACACTGGACAACCCCTTGTGATACTCTTCCAAATATCCAGATCAGGTTGCGAGGAGCCACCCCCGGACGGCCCCCCTGGCATCTGGGAGCCCCATCGCCGGGGGGTCAGGCACCCCCCGCGATCGGGCTCCCAGCCGCCACCCGGGACCCGCCCCCCTTGCTTCTGGGAGCCCCATCGCCGGGGGATAAGGCACGCCCCCCGATCGGGCTCCCAGCCGCCACCCCGGACCCGCCCCCCTGGCTTCTGGGAGCCCCATCGCCGGGGGTGCAGGCACGCCCCCCGATCGGGCTCCCAGCCGCCACCCCCGGCCCGCCCCCCTGGCTTCTGGGAGCCCCATCGCCGGGGGTGCAGGCACCCCCGGCGATCGGGCTCCCAGCCGCCACCCCCGGCCCGCCCCCCTGGCTTCTGGGAGCCCCATCGCCGGGGGTGCAGGCACCCCCGGCGATCGGGCTCCCAGCCGCCACCCCCCGGCCCGCCCCCCTGGCTTCTGGGAGCCCCATCGCCGGGGGTGCAGGCACCCCCCGCGATCGGGCTCCCAGCCGCCACCCCCGGCCCGCCCCCCTGGCTTCTGGGAGCCCCATCGCCGGGGGGGTGCAGGCACCCCCCGCGATCGGGCTCCCAGCCGCCACCCCCGGCCCGCCCCCCTGGCTTCTGGGAGCCCCATCGCCGGGGGTGCAGGCACCCCCCGCGATCGGGCTCCCAGCCGCCACCCCCGGCCCGCCCCCCTGGCTTCTGGGAGCCCTGTGGACCCAAAGCCTCTTTCTCATATTCTGAGTAATATCATCTCCCCATCGGAAAATTTTCAACTCCTTCTCAGACGATTGTACACCCCCAGTGTGCACACCCTCAGAGGGAGTAACCCCCTCTCTATTAGGAGTCACATCAGCCTCTTCCTCCCTCAATATTCAGAACAGTATCCCACCGTTGTTTCTACTTCCAGTGACACTGAATGTCATATCCTCCTCTCCCAAGCAGAAGTTGGAAACTCTGTCACGGGGGGTGTACACCATCTGTGATATAGAAATTAACATCGTCCTCTCCCGGGTTTACATCAGGAGCAAGTCTATTAATCATTAATATTCATTATTGTATTAATATTAATAATAATTATTGATATTAATGATCACAATAAAGAGAGTAAAAATGAATACTGGTTTCAAAGGTTAACGATTTGTAATCATAATGATTAGTAATATCACTATTAATAATAATATTATGATATTAGCAATTAATATGATTTAAATCAATACCCAGTGATGCTGGGAATACAATAATGATTAGTATTAGGAACTAATAATATTATTTGATGACATTAATATTAATAATTAATTGAAAGCAGGCATAATCATGTATTGAAAATCATTATCCATAATTAATAATGGTATCTTATGAATTTTTAGTATCATTGCTAATTATTAAAATCGATCATTGATGATTAATAATCATATTATTATTCCTCATTCCACAGGAAGTGTAAACCTACTTGAGATGCTGTTCTTAATATCCAGGGTCGGAAAGCAGGACTTTAGTTTTAATATCGCAGTAGGTGTACACTCACCACGTGACACTGATCCTAATATGAACGGGGGTAGAGTATCACATGACTCCAATTACAGCAATGGATGGATAGCTACGCGGTAATATTGCTCCTAATATTCCCGGAAGAAGCCTTTGCTATCAGTCCGAATATGGCACTGAGGGTACAGTATTCTGAGATATAGTTCCTAGTATACGGAGTTGGAGAGGATGATAATAATTCGCAGGCTGTGTGCTCCCGCCCAGTGATATTGTAATTACTATCCTGGGAGGGAGAGGATGATATTGCACTCTGTACAGCAGGAGGCGTACACCCAGTCTGGGATATTGTTCCTAATATCCATGGAGGGGACAGGCCGATATTACTCGCCATGTGGCACAGGGTGCACATTCACCTTATTTCAACCCTTTCAATATTCCAGGGCCGAGAGACAGATATTAATCTCAGTATCACAGACACTGGACAACCCCTTGTGATACTCTTCCAAATATCCAGATCAGGTTGCGAGGAGCCACCCCCGGACGGCCCCCCTGGCATCTGGGAGCCCCATCGCCGGGGGGTCAGGCACTCCCCGCGATCGGGCTCCCAGCCGCCATTCCGGACCCGCCCCCCTGGCATCTGGGAGCCCCATCGCCGGGGGGTCAGGCACGCCCCCCGATCGGGCTCCCAGCCGCCACCCCGGACCCGCCCCCCTGGCTTCTGGGAGCCCCATCGCCGGGGGGTCAGGCACGCCCCCCGATCGGGCTCCCAGCCGCCACCCCCGGACCCGCCCCCCTGGCTTCTGGGAGCCCCTTCGCCGGGGGTGCAGGCACGCCCCCCGATCGGGCTCCCAGCCGCCACCCCCCGGCCCGCCCCCCTGGCTTCTGGGAGCCCCATCGCCGGGGGTGCAGGCACCCCCCGCGATCGGGCTCCCAGCCGCCACCGCCCGGCCCGCCCCCCTGGCTTCTGGGAGCCCCATCGCCGGGGGTGCAGGCACCCCCCGCGATCGGGCTCCCAGCCGCCACCCCCCGGCCCGCCCCCCTGGTTTCTGGGAGCCCCATCGCCGGGGGTGCAGGCACCCCCCCGCGATCGGGCTCCCAGCCGCCACCCCCGGCCCGCCCCCCTGGCTTCTGGGAGCCCCATCGCCGGGGGTGCAGGCACCCCCCGCGATCGGGCTCCCAGCCGCCACCCCGGCCCGCCCCCCTGGCTTCTGGGAGCCCCATCGCCGGGGGTGCAGGCACCCCCCGCGATCGGGCTCCCAGCCGCCACCCCCGGCCCGCCCCCCTGGCTTCTGGGAGCCCCATCGCCGGGGGTGCAGGCACCCCCCGCGATCGGGCTCCCAGCCGCCACCCCCGGCCCGCCCCCCTGGCTTCTGGGAGCCCCATCGCCGGGGGTGCAGGCACCCCCCGCGATCGGGCTCCCAGCCGCCACCCCCGGCCCGCCCCCCTGGCTTCTGGGAGCCCCATCGCCGGGGGTGCAGGCACCCCCCGCGATCGGGCTCCCAGCCGCCACCCCCGGCCCGCCCCCCTGGCTTCTGGGAGCCCCATCGCCGGGGGTGCAGGCACCCCCCGCGATCGGGCTCCCAGCCGCCACCCCCGGCCCGCCCCCCCTGGCTTCTGGGAGCCCCATCGCCGGGGGTGCAGGCACCCCCCGCGATCGGGCTCCCAGCCGCCACCCCCGGCCCGCCCCCCTGGCTTCTGGGAGCCCCATCGCCGGGGGTGCAGGCACCCCCCGGCGATCGGGCTCCCAGCCGCCACCCCCGGCCCGCCCCCCTGGCTTCTGGGAGCCCCATCGCCGGGGGTGCAGGCACCCCCCGCGATCGGGCTCCCAGCCGCCACCCCCGGCCCGCCCCCCTGGCTTCTGGGAGCCCCATCGCCGGGGGTGCAGGCACCCCCCGCGATCGGGCTCCCAGCCGCCACCCCCCGGCCCGCCCCCCTGGCTTCTGGGAGCCCCATCGCCGGGGGTGCAGGCACCCCCCCGCGATCGGGCTCCCAGCCGCCACCCCCGGCCCGCCCCCCTGGCTTCTGGGAGCCCCATCGCCGGGGGTGCAGGCACCCCCCGCGATCGGGCTCCCAGCCGCCACCCCCGGCCCGCCCCCCTGGCTTCTGGGAGCCCCATCGCCGGGGGTGCAGGCACCCCCCGCGATCGGGCTCCCAGCCGCCACCCCCGGCCCGCCCCCCTGGCTTCTGGGAGCCCCATCGCCGGGGGTGCAGGCACCCCCCGCGATCGGGCTCCCAGCCGCCACCCCCCGGCCCGCCCCCCTGGCTTCTGGGAGCCCCATCGCCGGGGGTGCAGGCACCCCCCGCGATCGGGCTCCCAGCCGCCACCCCCGGCCCGCCCCCCTGGCTTCTGGGAGCCCCATCGCCGGGGGTGCAGGCACCCCCCGCGATCGGGCTCCCAGCCGCCACCCCCGGCCCGCCCCCCTGGCTTCTGGGAGCCCCATCGCCGGGGGTGCAGGCACCCCCCGCGATCGGGCTCCCAGCCGCCACCCCCGGCCTGCCCCCCTGGCTTCTGGGAGCCTTGTGGATCCATAGCCTCTTTCTCATATTCTGAGTAATATCATCTCCCCATCGGAAAATTTTCAACTCCTTCTCAGACGATTGTACACCCCCAGTGTGCACACCCTCAGAGGGAGTAGCCCCCTCTCTATTAGGAGTCACATCAGCCTCTTCCTCCCTCAATATTCAGAACAGTATCCCACCGTTGTTTCTACTTCCAGTGACACTGATTGTCATATCCTCCTCTCCCAAGCAGAATTTGGAAACTCTGTCACGGGGGGTGTACACCATCTGTGATATAGAAATTAACATCGTCCTCTCCCGGGTTTACATCAGGAGCAAGTCTATTAATCATTAATATTCATTATTGTATTAATATTAATAATAATTATTGATATTAATGATCACAATAAAGAGAGTAAAAATGAATACTGGTTTCAAAGGTTAACGATTTGTAATCATAATGATTAGTAATATCACTATTAATAATAATATTATGATATTAGCAATTAATATGATTTAAATCAATACCCAGTGATGCTGGGAATACAATAATGATTAGTATTAGGAACTAATAATATTATTTGATGACATTAATATTAATAATTAATTGAAAGCAGGCATAATCATGTATTGAAAATCATTATCCATAATTAATAATGGTATCTTATGAATTTTTAGTATCATTGCTAATTATTAAAATCGATCATTGATGACTAATAATCATATTATTATTCCTCATTCCACAGGAAGTGGAAACCTACTTGTGATGCTGTTCTTAATATCCAGGGTCGGAAAGCAGGACTTTAGTTTTAATATCGCAGTAGGTGTACACTCACCACGTGACACTGATCCTAATATGAACGGGGGTAGAGTATCACATGACTCCAATTACAGCAATGGATGGATAGCTACGCGGTAATATTGCTCCTAATATTCCCGGAAGAAGCCTTTGCTATCAGTCCGAATATGGCACTGAGGGTACAGTATTCTGAGATATAGTTCCTAGTATACGGAGTTGGAGAGGATGATAATAATTCGCAGGCTGTGTGCTCCCGCCCAGTGATATTGTAATTACTATCCTGGGAGGGAGAGGATGATATTGCACTCTGTACAGCAGGAGGCGTACACCCAGTCTGGGATATTGTTCCTAATATCCATGGAGGGGACAGGCCGATATTACTCGCCATGTGGCACAGGGTGCACATTCACCTTATTTCAACCCTTTCAATATTCCAGGGCCGAGAGACAGATATTAATCTCAGTATCACAGACACTGGACAACCCCTTGTGATACTCTTCCAAATATCCAGATCAGGTTGCGAGGAGCCACCCCCGGACGGCCCCCCTGGCATCTGGGAGCCCCATCGCCGGGGGGTCAGGCACTCCCCGCGATCGGGCTCCCAGCCGCCATTCCGGACCCGCCCCCCTGGCATCTGGGAGCCCCATCGCCGGGGGGTCAGGCACGCCCCCCGATCGGGCTCCCAGCCGCCACCCCGGACCCGCCCCCCTGGCTTCTGGGAGCCCCATCGCCGGGGGGTCAGGCACGCCCCCCGATCGGGCTCCCAGCCGCCACCCCGGACCCGCCCCCCTGGCTTCTGGGAGCCCCTTCGCCGGGGGTGCAGGCACGCCCCCCGATCGGGCTCCCAGCCGCCACCCCCGGCCCGCCCCCCTGGCTTCTGGGAGCCCCATCGCCGGGGGTGCAGGCACCCCCCGCGATCGGGCTCCCAGCCGCCACCCCCGGCCCGCCCCCCTGGCTTCTGGGAGCCCCATCGCCGGGGGTGCAGGCACCCCCCGCGATCGGGCTCCCAGCCGCCACCCCCGGCCCGCCCCCCTGGTTTCTGGGAGCCCCATCGCCGGGGGTGCAGGCACCCCCCGCGATCGGGCTCCCAGCCGCCACCCCCGGCCCGCCCCCCTGGCTTCTGGGAGCCCCATCGCCGGGGGTGCAGGCACCCCCCGCGATCGGGCTCCCAGCCGCCACCCCGGCCCGCCCCCCCTGGCTTCTGGGAGCCCCATCGCCGGGGGTGCAGGCACCCCCCGCGATCGGGCTCCCAGCCGCCACCCCCGGCCGCCCCCCTGGCTTCTGGGAGCCCCATCGCCGGGGGTGCAGGCACCCCCCGCGATCGGGCTCCCAGCCGCCACCCCCGGCCCGCCCCCCTGGCTTCTGGGAGCCCCATCGCCGGGGGTGCAGGCACCCCCCGCGATCGGGCTTCCAGCCGCCACCCCCGGCCCGCCCCCCTGGCTTCTGGGAGCCCCATCGCCGGGGGTGCAGGCACCCCCCGCGATCGGGCTCCCAGCCGCCACCCCCGGCCCGCCCCCCTGGCTTCTGGGAGCCCCATCGCCGGGGGTGCAGGCACCCCCCGCGATCGGGCTCCCAGCCGCCACCCCCGGCCCGCCCCCCTGGCTTCTGGGAGCCCCATCGCCGGGGGTGCAGGCACCCCCCGCGATCGGGCTCCCAGCCGCCACCCCCGGCCCGCCCCCCTGGCTTCTGGGAGCCCCATCGCCGGGGGTGCAGGCACCCCCGGCGATCGGGCTCCCAGCCGCCACCCCCGGCCCGCCCCCCTGGCTTCTGGGAGCCCCATCGCCGGGGGTGCAGGCACCCCCCGCGATCGGGCTCCCAGCCGCCACCCCCGGCCCGCCCCCCCTGGCTTCTGGGAGCCCCATCGCCGGGGGTGCAGGCACCCCCGGCGATCGGGCTCCCAGCCGCCACCCCCGGCCCGCCCCCCTGGCTTCTGGGAGCCCCATCGCCGGGGGTGCAGGCACCCCCCGCGATCGGGCTCCCAGCCGCCACCCCCGGCCCGCCCCCCTGGCTTCTGGGAGCCCCATCGCCGGGGGTGCAGGCACCCCCCGCGATCGGGCTCCCAGCCGCCACCCCCCGGCCCGCCCCCCTGGCTTCTGGGAGCCCCATCGCCGGGGGTGCAGGCACCCCCCGCGATCGGGCTCCCAGCCGCCACCCCCGGCCCGCCCCCCTGGCTTCTGGGAGCCCCATCGCCGGGGGTGCAGGCACCCCCCGCGATCGGGCTCCCAGCCGCCACCCCCCGGCCCGCCCCCCTGGCTTCTGGGAGCCCCATCGCCGGGGGTGCAGGCACCCCCCCGCGATCGGGCTCCCAGCCGCCACCCCCGGCCCGCCCCCCTGGCTTCTGGGAGCCCCATCGCCGGGGGTGCAGGCACCCCCCCGCGATCGGGCTCCCAGCCGCCACCCCCGGCCCGCCCCCCTGGCTTCTGGGAGCCCCATCGCCGGGGGTGCAGGCACCCCCCGCGATCGGGCTCCCAGCCGCCACCCCCGGCCCGCCCCCCTGGCTTCTGGGAGCCCCATCGCCGGGGGTGCAGGCACCCCCCGCGATCGGGCTCCCAGCCGCCACCCCCGGCCCGCCCCCCTGGCTTCTGGGAGCCCCATCGCCGGGGGTGCAGGCACCCCCCGCGATCGGGCTCCCAGCCGCCACCCCCGGCCCGCCCCCCTGGCTTCTGGGAGCCCCATCGCCGGGGGTGCAGGCACCCCCCGCGATCGGGCTCCCAGCCGCCACCCCCGGCCCGCCCCCCTGGCTTCTGGGAGCCCCATCGCCGGGGGTGCAGGCACCCCCCGCGATCGGGCTCCCAGCCGCCACCCCCGGCCTGCCCCCCTGGCTTCTGGGAGCCTTGTGGATCCATAGCCTCTTTCTCATATTCTGAGTAATATCATCTCCCCATCGGAAAATTTTCAACTCCTTCTCAGACGATTGTACACCCCCAGTGTGCACACCCTCAGAGGGAGTAGCCCCCTCTCTATTAGGAGTCACATCAGCCTCTTCCTCCCTCAATATTCAGAACAGTATCCCACCGTTGTTTCTACTTCCAGTGACACTGATTGTCATATCCTCCTCTCCCAAGCAGAATTTGGAAACTCTGTCACGGGGGGTGTACACCATCTGTGATATAGAAATTAACATCGTCCTCTCCCGGGTTTACATCAGGAGCAAGTCTATTAATCATTAATATTCATTATTGTATTAATATTAATAATAATTATTGATATTAATGATCACAATAAAGAGAGTAAAAATGAATACTGGTTTCAAAGGTTAACGATTTGTAATCATAATGATTAGTAATATCACTATTAATAATAATATTATGATATTAGCAATTAATATGATTTAAATCAATACCCAGTGATGCTGGGAATACAATAATGATTAGTATTAGGAACTAATAATATTATTTGATGACATTAATATTAATAATTAATTGAAAGCAGGCATAATCATGTATTGAAAATCATTATCCATAATTAATAATGGTATCTTATGAATTTTTAGTATCATTGCTAATTATTAAAATCGATCATTGATGACTAATAATCATATTATTATTCCTCATTCCACAGGAAGTGGAAACCTACTTGTGATGCTGTTCTTAATATCCAGGGACGGAAAGCAGGACTTTAGTTTTAATATCGCAGTAGGTGTACACTCACCACGTGACACTGATCCTAATATGAACGGGGGTAGAGTATCACATGACTCCAATTACAGCAATGGATGGATAGCTACGCGGTAATATTGCTCCTAATATTCCCGGGACAAGCCTTTGCTATCAGTCCGAATATGGCACTGAGGGTACAGTATTCTGAGATATAGTTCCTAGTATACGGAGTTGGAGAGGATGATAATAATTCGCAGGCTGTGTGCTCCCGCCCGGTGATATTGTAATTACTATCCTGGGAGGGAGAGGATGATATTGCACTCTGTACAGCAGGAGGCGTACACCCAGTCTGGGATATTGTTCCTAATATCCATGGAGGGGACAGGCCGATATTACTCGCCATGTGGCACAGGGTGCACATTCACCTTATTTCATCCCTTTCAATATTCCAAGGCCGAGAGACAGATATTAATCTCAGTATCACAGACACTGGACAACCCCTTGTGATACTCTTCCAAATATCCAGATCAGGTTGCGAGGAGCCACCCCCGGACGGCCCCCCTGGCATCTGGGAGCCCCATCGCCGGGGGGTCAGGCACTCCCCGCGATCGGGCTCCCAGCCGCCACCCCGGACCCGCCCCCCTGGCTTCTGGGAGCCCCATCGCCGGGGGGTCAGGCACGCCCCCCGATCGGGCTCCCAGCCGCCAACCCGGACCCGCCCCCCTGGCTTCTGGGAGCCCCATCGCCGGGGGTGCAGGCACGCCCCCTGATCGGGCTCCCAGCCGCCACCCCCGGCCCGCCCCCCTGGCTTCTGGGAGCCCCATCGCCGGGGGTGCAGGCACCCCCCGCGATCGGGCTCCCAGCCGCCACCCCCGGCCCGCCCCCCTGGCTTCTGGGAGCCCCATCGCCGGGGGTGCAGGCACCCCCCGCGATCGGGCTCCCAGCCGCCACCCCCGGCCCGCCCCCCTGGCTTCTGGGAGCCCCATCGCCGGGGGTGCAGGCACCCCCCGCGATCGGGCTCCCAGCCGCCACCCCCGGCCCGCCCCCCTGGCTTCTGGGAGCCCCATCGCCGGGGGTGCAGGCACCCCCCGCGATCGGGCTCCCAGCCGCCACCCCCGGCCCGCCCCCCTGGCTTCTGGGAGCCCCATCGCCGGGGGTGCAGGCACCCCCCGCGATCGGGCTCCCAGCCGCCACCCCCGGCCCGCCCCCCTGGCTTCTGGGAGCCCCATCGCCGGGGGTGCAGGCACCCCCCGCGATGGGGCTCCCAGCCGCCACCCCCGGCCCGCCCCCCTGGCTTCTGGGAGCCCCATCGCCGGGGGTGCAGGCACCCCCCGCGATCGGGCTCCCAGCCGCCACCCCCGGCCTGCCCCCCTGGCTTCTGGGAGCGTTGTGGATCCATAGCCTCTTTCTCATATTCTGAGTAATATCATCTCCCCATCGGAAAATTTTCAACTCCTTCTCAGACGATTGTACACCCCCAGTGTGCACACCCTCAGAGGGAGTAGCCCCCTCTCTATTAGGAGTCACATCAGCCTCTTCCTCCCTCAATATTCAGAACAGTATCCCACCGTTGTTTCTACTTCCAGTGACACTGATTGTCATATCCTCCTCTCCCAAGCAGAAGTTGGAAACTCTGTCACGGGGGGTGTACACCATCTGTGATATAGAAATTAACATCGTCCTCTCCCGGGTTTACATCAGGAGCAAGTCTATTAATCATTAATATTCATTATTGTATTAATATTAATAATAATTATTGATATTAATGATCACAATAAAGAGAGTAAAAATGAATACTGGTTTCAAAGGTTAACGATTTGTAATCATAATGATTAGTAATATCACTATTAATAATAATATTATGATATTAGCAATTAATATGATTTAAATCAATACCCAGTGATGCTGGGAATACAATAATGATTAGTATTAGGAACTAATAATATTATTTGATGACATTAATATTAATAATTAATTGAAAGCAGGCATAATCATGTATTGAAAATCATTATCCATAATTAATAATGGTATCTTATGAATTTTTAGTATCATTGCTAATTATTAAAATCGATCATTGATGATTAATAATCATATTATTATTCCTCATTCCACAGGAAGTGTAAACCTACTTGTGATGCTGTTCTTAATATCCAGGGTCGGAAAGCAGGACTTTAGTTTTAATATCGCAGTAGGTGTACACTCACCACGTGACACTGATCCTAATATGAACGGGGGTAGAGTATCACATGACTCCAATTACAGCAATGGATGGATAGCTACGCGGTAATATTGCTCCTAATATTCCCGGAAGAAGCCTTTGCTATCAGTCCGAATATGGCACTGAGGGTACAGTATTCTGAGATATAGTTCCTAGTATACGGAGTTGGAGAGGATGATAATAATTCGCAGGCTGTGTGCTCCCGCCCAGTGATATTGTAATTACTATCCTGGGAGGGAGAGGATGATATTGCACTCTGTACAGCAGGAGGCGTACACCCAGTCTGGGATATTGTTCCTAATATCCATGGAGGGGACAGGCCGATATTACTCGCCATGTGGCACAGGGTGCACATTCACCTTATTTCATCCCTTTCAATATTCCAAGGCCGAGAGACAGATATTAATCTCAGTATCACAGACACTGGACAACCCCTTGTGATACTCTTCCAAATATCCAGATCAGGTTGCGAGGAGCCACCCCCGGACGGCCCCCTGGCATCTGGGAGCCCCATCGCCGGGGGGTCAGGCACCACCCGCGATCGGGCTCCCAGCCGCCACCCTGGACCCGCCCGCCTGGCTTCTGGGAGCCCCATCGCCGGGGGATAAGGCACGCCCCCCGATCGGGCTCCCAGCCGCCACCCGGACCCGCCCCCCCTGGCTTCTGGGAGCCCCATCGCCGGGGGTGCAGGCACGCCCCCCGATCGGGCTCCCAGCCGCCACCCCCGGCCCGCCCCCCTGGCTTCTGGGAGCCCCATCGCCGGGGGTGCAGGCACCCCCCGGCGATCGGGCTCCCAGCCGCCACCCCCGGCCCGCCCCCCTGGCTTCTGGGAGCCCCATCGCCGGGGGTGCAGGCACCCCCCGCGATCGGGCTCCCAGCCGCCACCCCCGGCCCGCCCCCCTGGCTTCTGGGAGCCCCATCGCCGGGGGTGCAGGCACCCCCCGCGATCGGGCTCCCAGCCGCCACACCCGGCCCGCCCCCCTGGCTTCTGGGAGCCCCTTCGCCGGGGGTGCAGGCACGCCCCCCGATCGGGCTCCCAGCCGCCACCCCCCGGCCCGCCCCCCTGGCTTCTGGGAGCCCCATCGCCGGGGGTGCAGGCACCCCCCGCGATCGGGCTCCCAGCCGCCACCCCCGGCCCGCCCCCCTGGCTTCTGGGAGCCCCATCGCCGGGGGTGCAGGCACCCCCCGCGATCGGGCTCCCAGCCGCCACCCCCGGCCCGCCCCCCTGGCTTCTGGGAGCCCCATCGCCGGGGGTGCAGGCACCCCCCGCGATCGGGCTCCCAGCCGCCACCCCCGGCCCGCCCCCCTGGCTTCTGGGAGCCCTGTGGACCCAAAGCCTCTTTCTCATATTCTGAGTAATATCATCTCCCCATCGGAAAATTTTCAACTCCTTCTCAGACGATTGTACACCCCCAGTGTGCACACCCTCAGAGGGAGTAACCCCCTCTCTATTAGGAGTCACATCAGCCTCTTCCTCCCTCAATATTCAGAACAGTATCCCACCGTTGTTTCTACTTCCAGTGACACTGATTGTCATATCCTCCTCTCCCAAGCAGAAGTTGGAAACTCTGTCACGGGGGGTGTACACCATCTGTGATATAGAAATTAACATCGTCCTCTCCCGGGTTTACATCAGGAGCAAGTCTATTAATCATTAATATTCATTATTGTATTAATATTAATAATAATTATTGATATTAATGATCACAATAAAGAGAGTAAAAATGAATACTGGTTTCAAAGGTTAACGATTTGTAATCATAATGATTAGTAATATCACTATTAATAATAATATTATGATATTAGCAATTAATATGATTTAAATCAATACCCAGTGATGCTGGGAATACAATAATGATTAGTATTAGGAACTAATAATATTATTTGATGACATTAATATTAATAATTAATTGAAAGCAGGCATAATCATGTATTGAAAATCATTATCCATAATTAATAATGGTATCTTATGAATTTTTAGTATCATTGCTAATTATTAAAATCGATCATTGATGATTAATAATCATATTATTATTCCTCATTCCACAGGAAGTGTAAACCTACTTGTGATGCTGTTCTTAATATCCAGGGTCGGAAAGCAGGACTTTAGTTTTAATATCGCAGTAGGTGTACACTCACCACGTGACACTGATCCTAATATGAACGGGGGTAGAGTATCACATGACTCCAATTACAGCAATGGATGGATAGCTACGCGGTAATATTGCTCCTAATATTCCCGGAAGAAGCCTTTGCTATCAGTCCGAATATGGCACTGAGGGTACAGTATTCTGAGATATAGTTCCTAGTATACGGAGTTGGAGAGGATGATAATAATTCGCAGGCTGTGTGCTCCCGCCCAGTGATATTGTAATTACTATCCTGGGAGGGAGAGGATGATATTGCACTCTGTACAGCAGGAGGCGTACACCCAGTCTGGGATATTGTTCCTAATATCCATGGAGGGGGACAGGCCGATATTACTCGCCATGTGGCACAGGGTGCACATTCACCTTATTTCATCCCTTTCAATATTCCAGGGCCGAGAGACAGATATTAATCTCAGTATCACAGACACTGGACAACCCCTTGTGATACTCTTCCAAATATCCAGATCAGGTTGCGAGGAGCCACCCCCGGACGGCCCCCCTGGCATCTGGGAGCCCCATCGCCGGGGGGTCAGGCACTCCCCGCGATCGGGCTCCCAGCCGCCACCCCGGACCCGCCCCCCTGGCATCTGGGAGCCCCATCGCCGGGGGGTCAGGCACGCCCCCCGATCGGGCTCCCAGCCGCCACCCCGGACCCGCCCCCCTGGCTTCTGGGAGCCCCTTCGCCGGGGTGCAGGCACGCCCCCCGATCGGGCTCCCAGCCGCCACCCCCCGGCCCGCCCCCCTGGCTTCTGGGAGCCCCATCGCCGGGGGTGCAGGCACCCCCCCGCGATCGGGCTCCCAGCCGCCACCCCCCGGCCCGCCCCCCTGGCTTCTGGGAGCCCCATCGCCGGGGGTGCAGGCACCCCCCGCGATCGGGCTCCCAGCCGCCACACCCGGCCCGCCCCCCTGGCTTCTGGGAGCCCCATCGCCGGGGGTGCAGGCACCCCCCGCGATCGGGCTCCCAGCCGCCACCCCCGGCCCGCCCCCCTGGCTTCTGGGAGCCCCATCGCCGGGGGTGCAGGCACCCCCCGCGATCGGGCTCCCAGCCGCCACCCCCGGCCCGCCCCCCTGGCTTCTGGGAGCCCCATCGCCGGGGGTGCAGGCACCCCCCGCGATCGGGCTCCCAGCCGCCACCCCCGGCCCGCCCCCCTGGCTTCTGGGAGCCCCATCGCCGGGGGTGCAGGCACCCCCCCGCGATCGGGCTCCCAGCCGCCACCCCCGGCCCGCCCCCCTGGCTTCTGGGAGCCTTGTGGACCCAAAGCCTCTTTCTCATATTCTGAGTAATATCATCTCCCCATCGGAAAATTTTCAACTCCTTCTCAGACGATTGTACACCCCCAGTGTGCACACCCTCAGAGGGAGTAACCCCCTCTCTATTAGGAGTCACATCAGCCTCTTCCTCCCTCAATATTCAGAACAGTATCCCACCGTTGTTTCTACTTCCAGTGACACTGATTGTCATATCCTCCTCTCCCAAGCAGAAGTTGGAAACTCTGTCACGGGGGGTGTACACCATCTGTGATATAGAAATTAACATCGTCCTCTCCCGGGTTTACATCAGGAGCAAGTCTATTAATCATTAATATTCATTATTGTATTAATATTAATAATAATTATTGATATTAATGATCACAATAAAGAGAGTAAAAATGAATACTGGTTTCAAAGGTTAACGATTTGTAATCATAATGATTAGTAATATCACTATTAATAATAATATTATGATATTAGCAATTAATATGATTTAAATCAATACCCAGTGTTGCTGGGAATACAATAATGATTAGTATTAGGAACTAATAATATTATTTGATGACATTAATATTAATAATTAATTGAAAGCAGGCATAATCATGTATTGAAAATCATTATCCATAATTAATAATGGTATCTTATGAATTTTTAGTATCATTGCTAATTATTAAAATCGATCATTGATGATTAATAATCATATTATTATTCCTCATTCCACAGGAAGTGTAAACCTACTTGTGATGCTGTTCTTAATATCCAGGGTCGGAAAGCAGGACTTTAGTTTTAATATCGCAGTAGGTGTACACTCACCACGTGACACTGATCCTAATATGAACGGGGGTAGAGTATCACATGACTCCAATTACAGCAATGGATGGATAGCTACGCGGTAATATTGCTCCTAATATTCCCGGGAGAAGCCTTTGCTATCAGTCCGAATATGGCACTGAGGGTACAGTATTCTGAGATATCAGTTCCTAGTATACGGAGTTGGAGAGGATGATAATAATTCGCAGGCTGTGTGCTCCCGCCCAGTGATATTGTAATTACTATCCTGGGAGGGAGAGGATGATATTGCACTCTGTACAGCAGGAGGCGTACACCCAGTCTGGGATATTGTTCCTAATATCCATGGAGGGGACAGGCCGATATTACTCGCCATGTGGCACAGGGTGCACATTCACCTTATTTCATCCCTTTCAATATTCCAAGGCCGAGAGACAGATATTAATCTCAGTATCACAGACACTGGACAACCCCTTGTGATACTCTTCCAAATATCCAGATCAGGTTGCGAGGAGCCACCCCCGGACGGCCCCCCCTGGCATCTGGGAGCCCCATCGCCGGGGGGTCAGGCACTCCCCGCGATCGGGCTCCCAGCCGCCACCCCGGACCCGCCCCCCTGGCTTCTGGGAGCCCCATCGCCGGGGGGGTCAGGCACGCCCCCCGATCGGGCTCCCAGCCGCCACCCCGGACCCGCCCCCCTGGCTTCTGGGAGCCCCATCGCCGGGGGTGCAGGCACCCCCCGCGATCGGGCTCCCAGCCGCCACCCCCGGCCCGCCCCCCTGGCTTCTGGGAGCCCCATCGCCGGGGGTGCAGGCACCCCCCGCGATCGGGCTCCCAGCCGCCACCCCCGGCCCGCCCCCCTGGCTTCTGGGAGCCCCATCGCCGGGGGTGCAGGCACCCCCCGCGATCGGGCTCCCAGCCGCCACCCCCGGCCCGCCCCCCTGGCTTCTGGGAGCCCCATCGCCGGGGGTGCAGGCACCCCCCGCGATCGGGCTCCCAGCCGCCACCCCCGGCCCGCCCCCCTGGCTTCTGGGAGCCCCATCGCCGGGGGTGCAGGCACCCCCCCGCGATCGGGCTCCCAGCCGCCACCCCCGGCCCGCCCCCCTGGCTTCTGGGAGCCCCATCGCCGGGGGTGCAGGCACCCCCCCGCGATCGGGCTCCCAGCCGCCACCCCCGGCCCGCCCCCCTGGCTTCTGGGAGCCCCATCGCCGGGGGTGCAGGCACCCCCCGCGATCGGGCTCCCAGCCGCCACCCCCCGGCCCGCCCCCCTGGCTTCTGGGAGCCCCATCGCCGGGGGTGCAGGCACCCCCCGCGATGGGGCTCCCAGCCGCCACACCCGGCCCGCCCCCCTGGCTTCTGGGAGCCCCATCGCCGGGGGTGCAGGCACCCCCCGCGATCGGGCTCCCAGCCGCCACCCCCGGCCCGCCCCCCCTGGCTTCTGGGAGCCCCATCGCCGGGGGTGCAGGCACCCCCCGCGATCGGGCTCCCAGCCGCCACCCCCGGCCCGCCCCCCTGGCTTCTGGGAGCCCCATCGCCGGGGGTGCAGGCACCCCCCGCGATCGGGCTCCCAGCCGCCACCCCCGGCCCGCCCCCCCTGGCTTCTGGGAGCCCCATCGCCGGGGGTGCAGGCACCCCCCGCGATCGGGCTCCCAGCCGCCACCCCCGGCCCGCCCCCCTGGCTTCTGGGAGCCCTGTGGACCCAAAGCCTCTTTCTCATATTCTGAGTAATATCATCTCCCCATCGGAAAATTTTCAACTCCTTCTCAGACGATTGTACACCCCCAGTGTGCACACCCTCAGAGGGAGTAACCCCTCTCTATTAGGAGTCACATCAGCCTCTTCCTCCCTCAATATTCACAACAGTATCCCACCGTTGTTTCTACTTCCAGTGACACTGATTGTCATATCCTCCTCTCCCAAGCAGAAGTTGGAAACTCTGTCACGGGGGGTGTACACCATCTGTGATATAGAAATTAACATCGTCCTCTCCCGGGTTTACATCAGGAGCAAGTCTATTAATCATTAATATTCATTATTGTATTAATATTAATAATAATTATTGATATTAATGATCACAATAAAGAGAGTAAAAATGAATACTGGTTTCAAAGGTTAACGATTTGTAATCATAATGATTAGTAATATCACTATTAATAATAATATTATGATATTAGCAATTAATATGATTTAAATCAATACCCAGTGTTGCTGGGAATACAATAATGATTAGTATTAGGAACTAATAATATTATTTGATGACATTAATATTAATAATTAATTGAAAGCAGGCATAATCATGTATTGAAAATCATTATCCATAATTAATAATGGTATCTTATGAATTTTTAGTATCATTGCTAATTATTAAAATCGATCATTGATGATTAATAATCATATTATTATTCCTCATTCCACAGGAAGTGTAAACCTACTTGTGATGCTGTTCTTAATATCCAGGGTCGGAAAGCAGGACTTTAGTTTTAATATCGCAGTAGGTGTACACTCACCACGTGACACTGATCCTAATATGAACGGGGGTAGAGTATCACATGACTCCAATTACAGCAATGGATGGATAGCTACGCGGTAATATTGCTCCTAATATTCCCGGGAGAAGCCTTTGCTATCAGTCCGAATATGGCACTGAGGGTACAGTATTCTGAGATATAGTTCCTAGTATACGGAGTTGGAGAGGATGATAATAATTCGCAGGCTGTGTGCTCCCGCCCAGTGATATTGTAATTACTATCCTGGGAGGGAGAGGATGATATTGCACTCTGTACAGCAGGAGGCGTACACCCAGTCTGGGATATTGTTCCTAATATCCATGGAGGGGACAGGCCGATATTACTCGCCATGTGGCACAGGGTGCACATTCACCTTATTTCATCCCTTTCAATATTCCAAGGCCGAGAGACAGATATTAATCTCAGTATCACAGACACTGGACAACCCCTTGTGATACTCTTCCAAATATCCAGATCAGGTTGCGAGGAGCCACCCCCGGACGGCCCCCCTGGCATCTGGGAGCCCCATCGCCGGGGGGTCAGGCACTCCCCGCGATCGGGCTCCCAGCCGCCACCCCCGGACCCGCCCCCCTGGCTTCTGGGAGCCCCATCGCCGGGGGTGCAGGCACGCCCCCCGATCGGGCTCCCAGCCGCCACCCCCCGGCCCGCCCCCCTGGCTTCTGGGAGCCCCATCGCCGGGGGTGCAGGCACCCCCCGCGATCGGGCTCCCAGCCGCCACCCCCGGCCCGCCCCCCTGGCTTCTGGGAGCCCCATCGCCGGGGGTGCAGGCACCCCCCGCGATCGGGCTCCCAGCCGCCACCCCCGGCCCGCCCCCCTGGCTTCTGGGAGCCCCATCGCCGGGGGTGCAGGCACCCCCCGCGATCGGGCTCCCAGCCGCCACCCCCGGCCCGCCCCCCCTGGCTTCTGGGAGCCCCATCGCCGGGGGTGCAGGCACCCCCCGCGATCGGGCTCCCAGCCGCCACCCCCCGGCCCGCCCCCCTGGCTTCTGGGAGCCTTGTGGATCCATAGCCTCTTTCTCATATTCTGAGTAATATCATCTCCCCATCGGAAAATTTTCAACTCCTTCTCAGACGATTGTACACCCCCAGTGTGCACACCCTCAGAGGGAGTAACCCCCTCTCTATTAGGAGTCACATCAGCCTCTTCCTCCCTCAATATTCAGAACAGTATCCCACCGTTGTTTCTACTTCCAGTGACACTGATTGTCATATCCTCCTCTCCCAAGCAGAATTTGGAAACTCTGTCACGGGGGGTGTACACCATCTGTGATATAGAAATTAACATCGTCCTCTCCCGGGTTTACATCAGGAGCAAGTCTATTAATCATTAATATTCATTATTGTATTAATATTAATAATAATTATTGATATTAATGATCACAATAAAGAGAGTAAAAATGAATACTGGTTTCAAAGGTTAACGATTTGTAATCATAATGATTAGTAATATCACTATTAATAATAATATTATGATATTAGCAATTAATATGATTTAAATCAATACCCAGTGATGCTGGGAATACAATAATGATTAGTATTAGGAACTAATAATATTATTTGATGACATTAATATTAATAATTAATTGAAAGCAGGCATAATCATGTATTGAAAATCATTATCCATAATTAATAATGGTATCTTATGAATTTTTAGTATCATTGCTAATTATTAAAATCGATCATTGATGATTAATAATCATATTATTATTCCTCATTCCACAGGAAGTGTAAACCTACTTGTGATGCTGTTCTTAATATCCAGGGTCGGAAAGCAGGACTTTAGTTTTAATATCGCAGTAGGTGTACACTCACCACGTGACACTGATCCTAATATGAACGGGGGTAGAGTATCACATGACTCCAATTACAGCAATGGATGGATAGCTACGCGGTAATATTGCTCCTAATATTCCCGGAAGAAGCCTTTGCTATCAGTCCGAATATGGCACTGAGGGTACAGTATTCTGAGATATAGTTCCTAGTATACGGAGTTGGAGAGGATGATAATAATTCGCAGGCTGTGTGCTCCCGCCCAGTGATATTGTAATTACTATCCTGGGAGGGAGAGGATGATATTGCACTCTGTACAGCAGGAGGCGTACACCCAGTCTGGGATATTGTTCCTAATATCCATGGAGGGGACAGGCCGATATTACTCGCCATGTGGCACAGGGTGCACATTCACCTTATTTCATCCCTTTCAATATTCCAAGGCGAGAGACAGATATTAATCTCAGTATCACAGACACTGGACAACCCCTTGTGATACTCTTCCAAATATCCAGATCAGGTTGCGAGGAGCCACCCCCGGACGGCCCCCCTGGCATCTGGGAGCCCCATCGCCGGGGGGTCAGGCACCCCCCGCGATCGGGCTCCCAGCCGCCACCCCGGACCCGCCCCCCTGGCTTCTGGGAGCCCCATCGCCGGGGGATCAGGCACGCCCCCCGATCGGGCTCCCAGCCGCCACCCCCGGACCCGCCCCCCTGGCTTCTGGGAGCCCCATCGCCGGGGGTGCAGGCACGCCCCCCGATCGGGCTCCCAGCCGCCACCCCCGGCCCGCCCCCCTGGCTTCTGGGAGCCCCATCGCCGGGGGTGCAGGCACCCCCGGCGATCGGGCTCCCAGCCGCCACCCCCGGCCCGCCCCCCTGGCTTCTGGGAGCCCCATCGCCGGGGGTGCAGGCACCCCCGGCGATCGGGCTCCCAGCCGCCACCCCCGGCCCGCCCCCCTGACTTCTGGGAGCCCCATCGCCGGGGGTGCAGGCACCCCCCGCGATCGGGCTCCCAGCCGCCACCCCCGGCCCGCCCCCCTGGCTTCTGGGAGTCCCATCGCCGGGGGTGCAGGCACCCCCCGCGATCGGGCTCCCAGCCGCCACCCCCGGCCCGCCCCCCTGGCTTCTGGGAGCCCCATCGCCGGGGGTGCAGGCACCCCCCGCGATCGGGCTCCCAGCCGCCACCCCCGGCCCGCCCCCCTGGCTTCTGGGAGCCCCATCGCCGGGGGTGCAGGCACCCCCGGCGATCGGGCTCCCAGCCGCCACCCCCCGGCCCGCCCCCCTGGCTTCTGGGAGCCCCATCGCCGGGGGTGCAGGCACCCCCCGCGATCGGGCTCCCAGCCGCCACCCCCGGCCCGCCCCCCTGGCTTCTGGGAGCCCCATCGCCGGGGGTGCAGGCACCCCCCCGCGATCGGGCTCCCAGCCGCCACCCCCGGCCCGCCCCCCTGGCTTCTGGGAGCCCTGTGGACCCAAAGCCTCTTTCTCATATTCTGAGTAATATCATCTCCCATCGGAAAATTTTCAACTCCTTCTCAGACGATTGTACACCCCCAGTGTGCACACCCTCAGAGGGAGTAACCCCCTCTCTATTAGGAGTCACATCAGCCTCTTCCTCCCTCAATATTCAGAACAGTATCCCACCGTTGTTTCTACTTCCAGTGACACTGATTGTCATATCCTCCTCTCCCAAGCAGAAGTTGGAAACTCTGTCACGGGGGGTGTACACCATCTGTGATATAGAAATTAACATCGTCCTCTCCCGGGTTTACATCAGGAGCAAGTCTATTAATCATTAATATTCATTATTGTATTAATATTAATAATAATTATTGATATTAATGATCACAATAAAGAGAGTAAAAATGAATACTGGTTTCAAAGGTTAACGATTTGTAATCATAATGATTAGTAATATCACTATTAATAATAATATTATGATATTAGCAATTAATATGATTTAAATCAATACCCAGTGATGCTGGGAATACAATAATGATTAGTATTAGGAACTAATAATATTATTTGATGACATTAATATTAATAATTAATTGAAAGCAGGCATAATCATGTATTGAAAATCATTATCCATAATTAATAATGGTATCTTATGAATTTTTAGTATCATTGCTAATTATTAAAATCGATCATTGATGATTAATAATCATATTATTATTCCTCATTCCACAGGAAGTGTAAACCTACTTGTGATGCTGTTCTTAATATCCAGGGTCGGAAAGCAGGACTTTAGTTTTAATATCGCAGTAGGTGTACACTCACCACGTGACACTGATCCTAATATGAACGGGGGTAGAGTATCACATGACTCCAATTACAGCAATGGATGGATAGCTACGCGGTAATATTGCTCCTAATATTCCCGGAAGAAGCCTTTGCTATCAGTCCGAATATGGCACTGAGGGTACAGTATTCTGAGATATAGTTCCTAGTATACGGAGTTGGAGAGGATGATAATAATTCGCAGGCTGTGTGCTCCCGCCCAGTGATATTGTAATTACTATCCTGGGAGGGAGAGGATGATATTGCACTCTGTACAGCAGGAGGCGTACACCCAGTCTGGGATATTGTTCCTAATATCCATGGAGGGGACAGGCCGATATTACTCGCCATGTGGCACAGGGTGCACATTCACCTTATTTCATCCCTTTCAATATTCCAGGGCCGAGAGACAGATATTAATCTCAGTATCACAGACACTGGACAACCCCTTGTGATACTCTTCCAAATATCCAGATCAGGTTGCGAGGAGCCACCCCCGGACGGCCCCCCTGGCATCTGGGAGCCCCATCGCCGGGGGGTCAGGCACTCCCCGCGATCGCGCTCCCAGCCGCCACCCCGGACCCGCCCCCCTGGCATCTGGGAGCCCCATCGCCGGGGGGTCAGGCACGCCCCCCGATCGGGCTCCCAGCCGCCACCCCGGACCCGCCCCCCTGGCTTCTGGAGCCCCATCGCCGGGGGGTCAGGCACGCCCCCCGATCGGGCTCCCAGCCGCCACCCCGGACCCGCCCCCCTGGCTTCTGGGAGCCCCTTCGCCGGGGGTGCAGGCACGCCCCCCGATCGGGCTCCCAGCCGCCACCCCCGGCCCGCCCCCCTGGCTTCTGGGAGCCCCATCGCCGGGGGTGCAGGCACCCCCGCGATCGGGCTCCCAGCCGCCACCCCCGGCCCGCCCCCCTGGCTTCTGGGAGCCCATCGCCGGGGGTGCAGGCACCCCCCCGCGATCGGGCTCCCAGCCGCCACCCCCCGGCCCGCCCCCCTGGCTTCTGGGAGCCCCTTCGCCGGGGGTGCAGGCACGCCCCCCGATCGGGCTCCCAGCCGCCACCCCCGGCCCGCCCCCCTGGCTTCTGGGAGCCCCATCGCCGGGGGTGCAGGCACCCCCCGCGATCGGGCTCCCAGCCGCCACCCCCGGCCCGCCCCCCTGGCTTCTGGGAGCCCCATCGCCGGGGTGCAGGCACCCCCCGCGATCGGGCTCCCAGCCGCCACCCCCGGCCCGCCCCCCTGGCTTCTGGGAGCCCCATCGCCGGGGGTGCAGGCACCCCCCGCGATCGGGCTCCCAGCCGCCACCCCCCGGCCCGCCCCCCTGGCTTCTGGGAGCCCCATCGCCGGGGGTGCAGGCACCCCCCGCGATCGGGCTCCCAGCCGCCACCCCCGGCCCGCCCCCCCTGGCTTCTGGGAGCCCCATCGCCGGGGGTGCAGGCACCCCCCGCGATCGGGCTCCCAGCCGCCACCCCCGGCCCGCCCCCCTGGCTTCTGGGAGCCCCATCGCCGGGGGTGCAGGCACCCCCCGCGATCGGGCTCCCAGCCGCCACCCCCGGCCCGCCCCCCCTGGCTTCTGGGAGCCCCATCGCCGGGGGTGCAGGCACCCCCCGCGATCGGGCTCCCAGCCGCCACCCCCGGCCCGCCCCCCTGGCTTCTGGGAGCCCCATCGCCGGGGGTGCAGGCACCCCCCGCGATCGGGCTCCCAGCCGCCACCCCCGGCCCGCCCCCCTGGCTTCTGGGAGCCCCATCGCCGGGGGTGCAGGCACCCCCCGCGATCGGGCTCCCAGCCGCCACCCCCGGCCCGCCCCCCTGGCTTCTGGGAGCCCCATCGCCGGGGGTGCAGGCACCCCCCGCGATCGGGCTCCCAGCCGCCACCCCCCGGCCCGCCCCCCTGGCTTCTGGGAGCCCCATCGCCGGGGGTGCAGGCACCCCCCGCGATCGGGCTCCCAGCCGCCACCCCCGGCCCGCCCCCCTGGCTTCTGGGAGCCCCATCGCCGGGGGTGCAGGCACCCCCCGCGATCGGGCTCCCAGCCGCCACCCCCCGGCCCGCCCCCCTGGCTTCTGGGAGCCCCATCGCCGGGGGTGCAGGCACCCCCCGCGATCGGGCTCCCAGCCGCCACCCCCCGGCCCGCCCCCCTGGCTTCTGGGAGCCCCATCGCCGGGGGTGCAGGCACCCCCCGCGATCGGGCTCCCAGCCGCCACCCCCGGCCCGCCCCCCTGGCTTCTGGGAGCCCCATCGCCGGGGGTGCAGGCACCCCCCGCGATCGGGCTCCCAGCCGCCACCCCCGGCCCGCCCCCCTGGCTTCTGGGAGCCCCATCGCCGGGGGTGCAGGCACCCCCCCGCGATCGGGCTCCCAGCCGCCACCCCCGGCCCGCCCCCCTGGCTTCTGGGAGCCCCATCGCCGGGGGTGCAGGCACCCCCCGCGATCGGGCTCCCAGCCGCCACCCCCCGGCCCGCCCCCCTGGCTTCTGGGAGCCCCATCGCCGGGGGTGCAGGCACCCCCCGCGATCGGGCTCCCAGCCGCCACCCCCGGCCCGCCCCCCTGGCTTCTGGGAGCCCCATCGCCGGGGGGTGCAGGCACCCCCCGCGATCGGGCTCCCAGCCGCCACCCCCCGGCCCGCCCCCCTGGCTTCTGGGAGCCCCA
>NW_027257792.1:0-28254 GCF_043159975.1 Macaca nemestrina
CTTCTGGGAGCCCCATCGCCGGGGGTGCAGGCACCCCCCGCGATCGGGCTCCAGCCGCCACCCCCGGCCCGCCCCCCTGGCTTCTGGGAGCCCCATCGCCGGGGGTGCAGGCACCCCCCGCGATCGGGCTCCCAGCCGCCACCCCCGGCCCGCCCCCCTGGCTTCTGGGAGCCCCATCGCCGGGGGTGCAGGCACCCCCCGCGATCGGGCTCCCAGCCGCCACCCCCGGCCCGCCCCCCTGGCTTCTGGGAGCCCCATCGCCGGGGGTGCAGGCACCCCCCGCGATCGGGCTCCCAGCCGCCACCCCCCGGCCCGCCCCCCTGGCTTCTGGGAGCCCCATCGCCGGGGGTGCAGGCACCCCCCGCGATCGGGCTCCCAGCCGCCACCCCCGGCCCGCCCCCCTGGCTTCTGGGAGCCCCATCGCCGGGGGTGCAGGCACCCCCCGCGATCGGGCTCCCAGCCGCCACCCCCGGCCCGCCCCCCTGGCTTCTGGGAGCCCCATCGCCGGGGGTGCAGGCACCCCCCGCGATCGGGCTCCCAGCCGCCACCCCCGGCCCGCCCCCCTGGCTTCTGGGAGCCCCATCGCCGGGGGTGCAGGCACCCCCCGCGATCGGGCTCCCAGCCGCCACCCCCGGCCCGCCCCCCTGGCTTCTGGGAGCCCCATCGCCGGGGGTGCAGGCACCCCCCGCGATCGGGCTCCCAGCCGCCACCCCCGGCCCGCCCCCCTGGCTTCTGGGAGCCCCATCGCCGGGGGTGCAGGCACCCCCCGCGATCGGGCTCCCAGCCGCCACCCCCGGCCCGCCCCCCTGGCTTCTGGGAGCCCCATCGCCGGGGGTGCAGGCACCCCCCGCGATCGGGCTCCCAGCCGCCACCCCCGGCCCGCCCCCCTGGCTTCTGGGAGCCCCATCGCCGGGGGTGCAGGCACCCCCCGCGATCGGGCTCCCAGCCGCCACCCCCGGCCCGCCCCCCTGGCTTCTGGGAGCCCCATCGCCGGGGGTGCAGGCACCCCCCGCGATCGGGCTCCCAGCCGCCACCCCCGGCCCGCCCCCCTGTGCAGGCACCCCCCGCGATCGGGCTCCCAGCCGCCACCCCCGGCCCGCCCCCCTGGCTTCTGGGAGCCCCATCGCCGGGGGTGCAGGCACCCCCCGCGATCGGGCTCCCAGCCGCCACCCCCGGCCCGCCCCCCTGGCTTCTGGGAGCCCCATCGCCGGGGGTGCAGGCACCCCCCGCGATCGGGCTCCCAGCCGCCACCCCCGGCCCGCCCCCCTGGCTTCTGGGAGCCCCATCGCCGGGGGTGCAGGCACCCCCCGCGATCGGGCTCCCAGCCGCCACCCCCGGCCCGCCCCCCTGGCTTCTGGGAGCCCCATCGCCGGGGGTGCAGGCACCCCCCGCGATCGGGCTCCCAGCCGCCACCCCCGGCCCGCCCCCCTGGCTTCTGGGAGCCCCATCGCCGGGGGTGCAGGCACCCCCCGCGATCGGGCTCCCAGCCGCCACCCCCGGCCCGCCCCCCCTGGCTTCTGGGAGCCCCATCGCCGGGGGTGCAGGCACCCCCCGCGATCGGGCTCCCAGCCGCCACCCCCGGCCCGCCCCCCCTGGCTTCTGGGAGCCCCATCGCCGGGGGTGCAGGCACCCCCCGCGATCGGGCTCCCAGCCGCCACCCCCGGCCCGCCCCCCTGGCTTCTGGGAGCCCCATCGCCGGGGGTGCAGGCACCCCCCGCGATCGGGCTCCCAGCCGCCACCCCCGGCCCGCCCCCCTGGCTTCTGGGAGCCCCATCGCCGGGGGTGCAGGCACCCCCCGCGATCGGGCTCCCAGCCGCCACCCCCGGCCCGCCCCCCTGGCTTCTGGGAGCCCCATCGCCGGGGGTGCAGGCACCCCCCGCGATCGGGCTCCCAGCCGCCACCCCCGGCCCGCCCCCCCTGGCTTCTGGGAGCCCCATCGCCGGGGGTGCAGGCACCCCCCGCGATCGGGCTCCCAGCCGCCACCCCCGGCCCGCCCCCCTGGCTTCTGGGAGCCCCATCGCCGGGGGTGCAGGCACCCCCCGCGATCGGGCTCCCAGCCGCCACCCCCGGCCCGCCCCCCTGGCTTCTGGGAGCCCCATCGCCGGGGGTGCAGGCACCCCCCGCGATCGGGCTCCCAGCCGCCACCCCCGGCCCGCCCCCCTGGCTTCTGGGAGCCCCATCGCCGGGGGTGCAGGCACCCCCCCGCGATCGGGCTCCCAGCCGCCACCCCCGGCCCGCCCCCCTGGCTTCTGGGAGCCCCATCGCCGGGGGTGCAGGCACCCCCCGCGATCGGGCTCCCAGCCGCCACCCCCGGCCCGCCCCCCTGGCTTCTGGGAGCCCCATCGCCGGGGGTGCAGGCACCCCCCGCGATCGGGCTCCCAGCCGCCACCCCCGGCCCGCCCCCCTGGCTTCTGGGAGCCCCATCGCCGGGGGTGCAGGCACCCCCCGCGATCGGGCTCCCAGCCGCCACCCCCCGGCCCGCCCCCCTGGCTTCTGGGAGCCCCATCGCCGGGGGTGCAGGCACCCCCCGCGATCGGGCTCCCAGCCGCCACCCCCGGCCCGCCCCCCTGGCTTCTGGGAGCCCCATCGCCGGGGGTGCAGGCACCCCCCGCGATCGGGCTCCCAGCCGCCACCCCCGGCCCGCCCCCCCTGGCTTCTGGGAGCCCCATCGCCGGGGGTGCAGGCACCCCCCGCGATCGGGCTCCCAGCCGCCACCCCCCGGCCCGCCCCCCTGGCTTCTGGGAGCCCCATCGCCGGGGGTGCAGGCACCCCCCCGCGATCGGGCTCCCAGCCGCCACCCCCCGGCCCGCCCCCCTGGCTTCTGGGAGCCCCATCGCCGGGGGTGCAGGCACCCCCCGCGATCGGGCTCCCAGCCGCCACCCCCCGGCCCGCCCCCCTGGCTTCTGGGAGCCCCATCGCCGGGGGTGCAGGCACCCCCCGCGATCGGGCTCCCAGCCGCCACCCCCGGCCCGCCCCCCTGGCTTCTGGGAGCCCCATCGCCGGGGGTGCAGGCACCCCCCGCGATCGGGCTCCCAGCCGCCACCCCCGGCCCGCCCCCCTGGCTTCTGGGAGCCCCATCGCCGGGGGTGCAGGCACCCCCCGCGATCGGGCTCCCAGCCGCCACCCCCGGCCCGCCCCCCTGGCTTCTGGGAGCCCCATCGCCGGGGGTGCAGGCACCCCCCGCGATCGGGCTCCCAGCCGCCACCCCCGGCCCGCCCCCCTGGCTTCTGGGAGCCCCATCGCCGGGGGTGCAGGCACCCCCCGCGATCGGGCTCCCAGCCGCCACCCCCGGCCCGCCCCCCTGGCTTCTGGGAGCCCCATCGCCGGGGGTGCAGGCACCCCCCGCGATCGGGCTCCCAGCCGCCACCCCCGGCCCGCCCCCCTGGCTTCTGGGAGCCCCATCGCCGGGGGTGCAGGCACCCCCCGCGATCGGGCTCCCAGCCGCCACCCCCGGCCCGCCCCCCTGGCTTCTGGGAGCCCCATCGCCGGGGGTGCAGGCACCCCCCGCGATCGGGCTCCCAGCCGCCACCCCCGGCCCCACCCCCCGGGCCCGCCCCCCTGGCTTCTGGGAGCCCCATCGCCGGGGGTGCAGGGCACCCCCCGCGATCGGGCTCCCAGCCGCCACCCCCGGCCCGCCCCCCTGGCTTCTGGGAGCCCCATCGCCGGGGGTGCAGGCACCCCCCGCGATCGGGCTCCCAGCCGCCACCCCCGGCCCGCCCCCCTGGCTTCTGGGAGCCCCCATCGCCGGGGGTGCAGGCACCCCCCGCGATCGGGCTCCCAGCCGCCACCCCCGGCCCGCCCCCCTGGCTTCTGGGAGCCCCATCGCCGGGGGTGCAGGCACCCCCCCGCGATCGGGCTCCCAGCCGCCACCCCCCGGCCCGCCCCCCTGGCTTCTGGGAGCCCCATCGCCGGGGGTGCAGGCACCCCCCCGCGATCGGGCTCCCAGCCGCCACCCCCCGGCCCGCCCCCCCTGGCTTCTGGGAGCCCATCGCCGGGGTGCAGGCACCCCCCGCGATCGGGCTCCAGCCGCCACCCCCGGCCCGCCCCCCTGGCTTCTGGGAGCCCCCATCGCCGGGGGTGCAGGCACCCCCCGCGATCGGGCTCCCAGCCGCCACCCCCGGCCCGCCCCCCGGCTTCTGGGAGCCCCAATCGCCGGGGGTGCAGGCACCCCCCGCGATCGGGCTCCCCCGCCTCCACCCCCCGGCCCGCCCCCCTGGCTTCTGGGAGCCCCATCGCCGGGGGTGCAGGCACCCCCCCCCGCGATCGGGCTCCCAGCCGCCACCCCCGGCCCGCCCCCCTGGCTTCTGGGAGCCCCATCGCCGGGGGTGCAGGCACCCCCCGCGATCGGGCTCCCAGCCCGCCACCCCCCGGCCCGCCCCCCTGGCTTCTGGGAGCCCATCGCCGGGGGTGCAGGCACCCCCCGCGATCGGGCTCCCAGCCGCCACCCCCGGCCCGCCCCCCGGCTTCTGGAGCCCCATCGCCGGGGGTGCAGGCACCCCCCGGATCGGGCTCCCAGCCGCCACCCCCGCCGCCGCCCCCTGGCTTCTGGGAGCCCCATCGCCGGGGGTGCAGGCACCCCCCGCGATCGGGCTCCCAGCCGCCACCCCCGGCCCGCCCCCCTGGCTTCTGGGAGCCCCATCGCCGGGGTGCAGGCACCCCCCGCGATCGGGCTCCCAGCCGCCACCCCCGGCCCGCCCCCCTGGCTTCTGGGAGCCCCATCGCCGGGGGTGCAGGCACCCCCCCGCGATCGGGCTCCCAGCCGCCACCACCCGGCCCGCCCCCCTGGCTTCTGGAGCCCCATCGCCGGGGGTGCAGGCACCCCCCGCGATCGGGCTCCCAGCCGCCACCCCCGGCCCGCCCCCCTGGCTTTCTGGGAGCCCCATCGCCGGGGGTGCAGGCACCCCCGCGATCGGGCTCCCAGCCGCCACCCCCGGCCCGCCCCCCTGGCTTCTGGGAGCCCCATCGCCGGGGGTGCAGGCACCCCCCCGCGATCGGGCTCCCAGCCCCGCCACCCCCCCGGCCCGCCCCCCTGGCTTCTGGGAGCCCCATCGCCGGGGGTGCAGGCACCCCCCGCGATCGGGCTCCCAGCCGCACCCCCCCGGCCCGCCCCCCTGGCCTTCTGGGAGCCCCATCGCCGGGGTGCAGGCACCCCCGCGATCGGGCTCCCAGCCGCCACCCCCGGCCCGCCCCCCTTGTGCTTTCTGGGAGCCCCATCGCCGGGGGTGCAGGCACCCCCCGCGATCGGGCTCCCAGCCGCCACCCCCGGCCCGCCCCCCTGGCTTCTGGGAGCCCCATCGCCGGGGGGTGCAGGCACCCCCCGCGATCGGGCTCCCAGCCGCCACCCCCGGCCCGCCCCCCTGGCTTCTGGGAGCCCCATCGCCGGGGGTGCAGGCACCCCCCGCGATCGGGCTCCCAGCCGCCACCCCCGGCCCGCCCCCTGGCTTCTGGGAGCCCATCGCCGGGGTGCAGGCACCCCCCGCGATCGGGCTCCCAGCCGCCACCCCCGGCCCCGCCCCCCCTGGCTTCTGGGAGCCCCATCTCCGGGGGTGCAGGCACCCCCCGCGATCGGCTCCCAGCCGCCACCCCCGGCCCGCCCCCCTGGCTTCTGGGAGCCCCCATCGCCGGGGGTGCAGGCACCCCCCGCGATCGGCTCCCAGCCGCCACCCCCGGCCCGCCCCCCTGGCTTCTGGGGAGCCCCATCGCCGGGGGTGCAGGCACCCCCCGCGATCGGGCTCCCAGCCGCCACCCCCGGCCCGCCCCCCTGGCTTCTGGGAGCCCATCGCCGGGGGTGCAGGCACCCCCCGCGATCGGCTCCCAGCCGCCACCCCGGCCCGCCCCCCTGGCTTCTGGGAGCCTTGTGGACCCAAAGCCTCTTTCTCATATTCTGAGTAATATCATCTCCCCATCGGAAAATTTTCAACTCCTTCTCAGACGATTGTACACCCCAGTGTGCACACCCTCAGAGGGAGTAACCCCCTCTCTATTAGGAGTCACATCAGCCTCTTCCTCCCTCAATATTCCAGAACAGTATCCCACCGTTGTTTCTACTTCCAGTGACACTGATTGTCATAATCCTCCTCTCCCAAGCAGAAGTTGGAAACTCTGTCACGGGGGTGTACACCATCTTGATATAGAAATTAACATCGTCTCACTCCCGGGTTTACATCAGGAGCAAGTCTATTAATCATTAATATTCATTATTGTATTAATATTAATAATAATTATTGATATTAATGATCACAATAAAGAGAGTAAAAATGATACTGGTTTCAAAGGTTAACGATTTGTAATCATAATGATTAGTAATATCACTATTAATAATAATATTATGATATTAGCAATTAATATGATTTAAATCAATACCCAGTGATGCTGGGAATACAATAATGATTAGTATTAGGAACTAATAATATTATTTGATGACATTAATATTAATAATTAATTGAAAGCAGGCATAATCATGTATTGAAAATCATTATCCATAATAATAATGGTATCTTATGAATTTTTAGTATCATTGCTAATTATTAAATCGATCATTGATGATTAATAATCATATTATTATTCCTCATTCCACAGAAGTGTAAACCTACTTGTGATGCTGTCTTAATATCCAGGGTCGGAAAGCAGGACTTTAGTTTTAATATCGCAGTAGGTGTACACTCACCACGTGACACTGATCCTAATATGAACGGGGGTAGAGTATCACATGACTCCAATTACAGCAATGGATGGATACTACGCGGTAATATTGCTCCTAATATTTCCCGGAAGAAGCCTTTGCTATCAGTCCGAATATGGCACTGAGGGTACAGTATTCTGAGATATAGTCCTAGTATACGGAGTTGGAGAGGATGATAATAATTCGCAGGCTGTGTGCTCCCGCCCAGTGATATTGTAATTACTATCCTGGAGGGAGAGGATGATATTGCACTCTGTACAGCAGGAGGCGTACACCAGTCTGGGATATTGTTCCTAATATCCATGAGGGGACAGGCCGATATACTCGCCATGTGGCACAGGGTGCACATTCACCTTATTTCATCCCTTTCAATATTCCAAGGCCGAGAGACAGATATTATCTCAGTATCACAGACACTGACAACCCCTAGTGATACTCTTCCAAATATCCAGATCAGGTTGCGAGGAGCCACCCCCGGACGGCCCCCTGGCTTCTGGGAGCCCCATCGCCGGGGGGTCAGGCACTCCCCGCGATCGGGCTCCCAGCCGTATCCCCGGACCCGCCCCCCTGGCTACTGGGAGCCCCATCGCCGGGGGTCAGGCACGCCCCCCCGATCGGGCTCCCAGCCGCCACCACCCGGACCCGCCCCCCTGGCTTCTGGGAGCCCCATGGCCGGCGGTGCAGGCACGCCCCCCGATCGGGCTCCCAGCCGCCACCCCCGGCCCGCCCCCCTGGCTTCTGGGAGCCCCATCGCCGGGGGTGCAGGCACCCCCCGCGATCGGGCTCCCAGCCGCCACCCCCCGGCCCGCCCCCCTGGCTTCTGGGAGCCCCATCGCCGGGGGTGCAGGCACCCCCGGCGATCGGGCTCCCAGCCGCCACCCCCGGACCGCCCCCCCTGGCTTCTGGGAGCCCCATCGCCGGGGGTGCAGGCACCCCCCGCGATCGGGCTCCCAGCCGCCACCCCCGGCCCGCCCCCCTGGCTTCTGGGAGCCCCATCGCCGGGGGTGCAGGCACCCCCCGCGATCGGGCTCCCAGCCGCCACCCCCGGCCCGCCCCCCTGGCTTCTGGGAGCCCCATCGCCGGGGGTGCAGGCACCCCCCCGCGATCGGGCTCCCAGCCGCCACCCCCGGCCCGCCCCCCTGGCTTCTGGGAGCCTTGTGGACCCAAAGCCTCTTTCTCATATTCTGAGTAATATCATCTCCCCATCGGAAAATTTTCAACTCCTTCTCAGACGATTGTACACCCCCAGTGTGCACACCCTCAGAGGGAGTAACCCCCTCTCTATTAGGAGTCACATCAGCCTCTTCCTCCCTCAATATTCAGAACAGTATCCCACCGTTGTTTCTACTTCCAGTGACACTGATTGTCATATCCTCCTCTCCCAAGCAGAAGTTGGAAACTCTGTCACGGGGGGTGTACACCATCTGTGATATAGAAATTAACATCGTCCTCTCCCGGGTTTACATCAGGAGCAAGTCTATTAATCATTAATATTCATTATTGTATTAATATTAATAATAATTATTGATATTAATGATCACAATAAAGAGAGTAAAAATGAATACTGGTTTCAAAGGTTAACGATTTGTAATCATAATGATTAGTAATATCACTATTAATAATAATATTATGATATTAGCAATTAATATGATTTAAATCAATACCCAGTGATGCTGGGAATACAATAATGATTAGTATTAGGAACTAATAATATTATTTGATGACATTAATATTAATAATTAATTGAAAGCAGGCATAATCATGTATTGAAAATCATTATCCATAATTAATAATGGTATCTTATGAATTTTTAGTATCATTGCTAATTATTAAAAATCGATCATTGATGATTAATAATCATATTATTATTCCTCATTCCACAGGAAGTGTAAACCTACTTGTGATGCTGTTCTTAATATCCAGGGTCGGAAAGCAGGACTTTAGTTTTAATATCGCAGTAGGTGTACACTCACCACGTGACACTGATCCTAATATGAACGGGGGTAGAGTATCACATGACTCCAATTACAGCAATGGATGGATAGCTACGCGGTAATATTGCTCCTAATATTCCCGAAGAAGCCTTTGCTATCAGTCCGAATATGGCACTGAGGGTACAGTATTCTGAGATATAGTTCCTAGTATACGGAGTTGGAGAGGATGATAATAATTCGCAGGTTGTGTGCTCCCGCCCAGTGATATTGTAATTACTATCCTGGGAGGGAGAGGATGATATTGCACTCTGTACAGCAGGAGGCGTACACCCAGTCTGGGATATTGTTCCTAATATCCATGGAGGGGACAGGCCGATATTACTCGCCATGTGGCACAGGGTGCACATTCACCTTATTTCATCCCTTTCAATATTCCAAGGCCGAGAGACAGATATTAATCTCAGTATCACAGACACTGGACAACCCTAGTGATACTCTTCCAAATATCCAGATCAGGTTGCGAGGAGCCACCCCGGACGGCCCCCCTGGCTTCTGGGAGCCCCATCGCCGGGGGGTCAGGCACCCCCCGCGATCGGGCTCCCAGCCGCCAACCCCGGACCCGCCCCCCTGGCTTCTGGGAGCCCCATCGCCGGGGGTGCAGGCACCCCCCGCGATCGGGCTCCCAGCCGCCACCCCCGGCCCGCCCCCCTGGCTTCTGGGAGCCCCATCGCCGGGGGTGCAGGCACCCCCCGCGATCGGGCTCCCAGCCGCCACCCCCGGCCCGCCCCCCTGGCTTCTGGGAGCCCCATCGCCGGGGGTGCAGGCACCCCCCGCGATCGGGCTCCCAGCCGCCACCCCCGGCCCGCCCCCCTGGCTTCTGGGAGCCTTGTGGACCCAAAGCCTCTTTCTCATATTCTGAGTAATATCATCTCCCCATCGGAAAATTTTCAACTCCTTCTCAGACGATTGTACACCCCCAGTGTGCACACCCTCAGAGGGAGTAACCCCCTCTCTATTAGGAGTCACATCAGCCTCTTCCTCCCTCAATATTCAGAACAGTATCCCACCGTTGTTTCTACTTCCAGTGACACTGATTGTCATATCCTCCTCTCCCAAGCAGAAGTTGGAAACTCTGTCACGGGGGGTGTACACCATCTGTGATATAGAAATTAACATCGTCCTCTCCCGGGTTTACATCAGGAGCAAGTCTATTAATCATTAATATTCATTATTGTATTAATATTAATAATAATTATTGATATTAATGATCACAATAAAGAGAGTAAAAATGAATACTGGTTTCAAAGGTTAACGATTTGTAATCATAATGATTAGTAATATCACTATTAATAATAATATTATGATATTAGCAATTAATATGATTTAAATCAATACCCAGTGATGCTGGGAATACAATAATGATTAGTATTAGGAACTAATAATATTATTTGATGACATTAATATTAATAATTAATTGAAAGCAGGTATAATCATGTATTGAAAATCATTATCCATAATTAATAATGGTATCTTATGAATTTTTAGTATCATTGCTAATTATTAAAATCGATCATTGATGATTAATAATCATATTATTATTCCTCATTCCACAGGAAGTGTAAACCTACTTGTGATGCTGTTCTTAATATCCAGGGTCGGAAAGCAGGACTTTAGTTTTAATATCGCAGTAGGTGTACACTCACCACGTGACACTGATCCTAATATGAACGGGGGTAGAGTATCACATGACTCCAATTACAGCAATGGATGGATAGCTACGCGGTAATATTGCTCCTAATATTCCCGGAAGAAGCCTTTGCTATCAGTCCGAATATGGCACTGAGGGTACAGTATTCTGAGATATAGTTCCTAGTATACGGAGTTGGAGAGGATGATAATAATTCGCAGGCTGTGTGCTCCCGCCCAGTGATATTGTAATTACTATCCTGGGAGGGAGAGGATGATATTGCACTCTGTACAGCAGGAGGCGTACACCCAGTCTGGGATATTGTTCCTAATATCCATGGAGGGGACAGGCCGATATTACTCGCCATGTGGCACAGGGTGCACATTCACCTTATTTCATCCCTTTCAATATTCCAAGGCCGAGAGACAGATATTAATCTCAGTATCACAGACACTGGACAACCCCTAGTGATACTCTTCCAAATATCCAGATCAGGTTGCGAGGAGCCACCCCCGGACGGCCCCCCTGGCTTCTGGGAGCCCCATCGCCGGGGGGTCAGGCACTCCCCGCGATCGGGCTCCCAGCCGTATCCCCGGACCCGCCCCCCTGGCTACTGGGAGCCCCATCGCCGGGGGGTCAGGCACGCCCCCCGATCGGGCTCCCAGCCGCCACCCCGGACCCGCCCCCCTGGCTTCTGGGAGCCCCATGGCCGGCGGTGCAGGCACGCCCCCCGATCGGGCTCCCAGCCGCCACCCCCGGCCCGCCCCCCTGGCTTCTGGGAGCCCCATCGCCGGGGGTGCAGGCACCCCCCGCGATCGGGCTCCCAGCCGCCACCCCCGGCCCGCCCCCCTGGCTTCTGGGAGCCCCATCGCCGGGGGTGCAGGCACCCCCGGCGATCGGGCTCCCAGCCGCCACCCCCGGCCCGCCCCCCTGGCTTCTGGGAGCCCCATCGCCGGGGGTGCAGGCACCCCCCGCGATCGGGCTCCCAGCCGCCACCCCCGGCCCGCCCCCCTGGCTTCTGGGAGCCCCATCGCCGGGGGTGCAGGCACCCCCCGCGATCGGGCTCCCAGCCGCCACCCCCGGCCCGCCCCCCTGGCTTCTGGGAGCCCCATCGCCGGGGTGCAGGCACCCCCCGCGATCGGGCTCCCAGCCGCCACCCCCGGCCCGCCCCCCTGGCTTCTGGGAGCCTTGTGGACCCAAAGCCTCTTTCTCATATTCTGAGTAATATCATCTCCCCATCGGAAAATTTTCAACTCCTTCTCAGACGATTGTACACCCCCAGTGTGCACACCCTCAGAGGGAGTAACCCCCTCTCTATTAGGAGTCACATCAGCCTCTTCCTCCTCAATATTCAGAACAGTATCCCACCGTTGTTTCTACTTCCAGTGACACTGATTGTCATATCCTCCTCTCCCAAGCAGAAGTTGGAAACTCTGTCACGGGGGGTGTACACCATCTGTGATATAGAAATTAACATCGTCCTCTCCCGGGTTTACATCAGGAGCAAGTCTATTAATCATTAATATTCATTATTGTATTAATATTAATAATAATTATTGATATTAATGATCACAATAAAGAGAGTAAAAATGAATACTGGTTTCAAAGGTTAACGATTTGTAATCATAATGATTAGTAATATCACTATTAATAATAATATTATGATATTAGCAATTAAATGATTTAAATCAATACCCAGTGATGCTGGGAATACAATAATGATTAGTATTAGGAACTAATAATATTATTTGATGACATTAATATTAATAATTAATTGAAAGCAGGCATAATCATGTATTGAAAATCATTATCCATAATTAATAATGGTATCTTATGAATTTTTAGTATCATTGCTAATTATTAAAATCGATCATTGATGATTAATAATCATATTATTATTCCTCATTCCACAGGAAGTGTAAACCTACTTGTGATGCTGTTCTTAATATCCAGGGTCGGAAAGCAGGACTTTAGTTTTAATATCGCAGTAGGTGTACACTCACCACGTGACACTGATCCTAATATGAACGGGGGTAGAGTATCACATGACTCCAATTACAGCAATGGATGGATAGCTACGCGGTAATATTGCTCCTAATATTCCCGGAAGAAGCCTTTGCTATCAGTCCGAATATGGCACTGAGGGTACAGTATTCTGAGATATAGTTCCTAGTATACGGAGTTGGAGAGGATGATAATAATTCGCAGGTTGTGTGCTCCCGCCCAGTGATATTGTAATTACTATCCTGGGAGGGAGAGGATGATATTGCACTCTGTACAGCAGGAGGCGTACACCCAGTCTGGGATATTGTTCCTAATATCCATGGAGGGGACAGGCCGATATTACTCGCCATGTGGCACAGGGTGCACATTCACCTTATTTCATCCCTTTCAATATTCCAAGGCCGAGAGACAGATATTAATCTCAGTATCACAGACACTGGACAACCCCTAGTGATACTCTTCCAAATATCCAGATCAGGTTGCGAGGAGCCACCCCCGGACGGCCCCCCTGGCTTCTGGGAGCCCCATCGCCGGGGGGTCAGGCACCCCCGCGATCGGGCTCCCAGCCGCCAACCCCGGACCCGCCCCCCTGGCTTCTGGGAGCCCCATCGCCGGGGGTGCAGGCACCCCCCGCGATCGGGCTCCCAGCCGCCACCCCCGGCCCGCCCCCCTGGCTTCTGGGAGCCCCATCGCCGGGGGTGCAGGCACCCCCCGCGATCGGGCTCCCAGCCGCCACCCCCCGGCCCGCCCCCCTGGCTTCTGGGAGCCCCATCGCCGGGGGTGCAGGCACCCCCCGCGATCGGGCTCCCAGCCGCCACCCCCGGCCCGCCCCCCTGGCTTCTGGGAGCCTTGTGGACCCAAAGCCTCTTTCTCATATTCTGAGTAATATCATCTCCCCATCGGAAAATTTTCAACTCCTTCTCAGACGATTGTACACCCCCAGTGTGCACACCCTCAGAGGGAGTAACCCCTCTCTATTAGGAGTCACATCAGCCTCTTCCTCCCTCAATATTCAGAACAGTATCCCACCGTTGTTTCTACTTCCAGTGACACTGATTGTCATATCCTCCTCTCCCAAGCAGAAGTTGGAAACTCTGTCACGGGGGGTGTACACCATCTGTGATATAGAAATTAACATCGTCCCTCCTCCCGGGTTTACATCAGGAGCAAGTCTATTAATCATTAATATTCATTATTGTATTAATATTAATAATATTATTGATATTAATGATCACAATAAAGAGAGTAAAAATGAATACTGGTTTCAAAGGTTAACGATTTGTAATCATAATGATTAGTAATATCACTATTAATAATAATATTATGATATTAGCAATTAATATGATTTAAATCAATACCCAGTGATGCTGGGAATACAATAATGATTAGTATTAGGAACTAATAATATTATTTGATGACATTAATATTAATAATTAATTGAAAGCAGGTATAATCATGTATTGAAAATCATTATCCATAATTAATAATGGTATCTTATGAATTTTTAGTATCATTGCTAATTATTAAAATCGATCATTGATGATTAATAATCATATTATTATTCCTCATTCCACAGGAAGTGTAAACCTACTTGTGATGCTGTTCTTAATATCCAGGGTCGGAAAGCAGGACTTTAGTTTTAATATCGCAGTAGGTGTACACTCACCACGTGACACTGATCCTAATATGAACGGGGGTAGAGTATCACATGACTCCAATTACAGCAATGGATGGATAGCTACGCGGTAATATTGCTCCTAATATTCCCGGAAGAAGCCTTTGCTATCAGTTCCGATATGGCACTGAGGGTACAGTATTCTGAGATATAGTTCCTAGTATACGGAGTTGGAGAGGATGATAATAATTCGCAGGTTTGTGTGCTCCCGCCCAGTGATATTGTAATTACTATCCTGGAGGGAGAGGATGATATTGCACTCTGTACAGCAGGAGGCGTACACCCAGTCTGGGATATTGTTCCTAATATCCATGGAGGGGACAGGCCGATATTACTCGCCATGTGGCACAGGGTGCACATTCACCTTACTTCATCCCTTTCAATATTCCCAAGGCCGAGAGACAGATATTAATCTCAGTATCACAGACACTGGACAACCCTAGTGATACTCTTCCAAATATCCAGATCAGGTTGCGAGGAGCCACCCCCGGACGGCCCCCCTGGCTTCTGGGAGCCCCATCGCCGAGGGGTCAGGCACTCCCCGCGATCGGGCTCCCAGCCGCCACCCCGGACCCGCCCCCCTGGCTTCTGGGAGCCCCATCGCCGGGGGGTCAGGCACGCCCCCCGATCGGGCTCCCAGCCGCCACCCCGGACCCGCCCCCCTGGCTTCTGGGAGCCCCATCGCCGGGGGTGCCGGCACGCCCCCCGATCGGGCTCCCAGCCGCCACCCCCGGCCCGCCCCCCTGGCTTCTGGGAGCCCCATCGCCGGGGGTGCCGGCACCCCCGGCGATCGGGCTCCCAGCCGCCACCCCCGGCCCGCCCCCCTGGCTTCTGGGAGCCCCATCGCCGGGGGTGCCGGCACCCCCGGCGATCGGGCTCCCAGCCGCCACCCCCCCGGCCCGCCCCCCTGGCTTCTGGGAGCCCCATCGCCGGGGGTGCCGGTGCGATCGGGCTCCCAGCCGCCACCCCCGGCCGCCCCCCTGGCTTCTGGGAGCCCCATCGCCGGGGGTGACGGCACCCCCCGGCGATCGGGCTCCCAGCCGCCACCCCCGGCCCGCCCCCCCTCGGCTTCTGGGAGCCCCATCGCCGGGGTGACGGCACCCCCCGCGATCGGGCTCCCAGCCGCCACCCCCGGCCCGCCCCCCTGGCTTCTGGGAGCCCCATCGCCGGGGTGACGGCACCCCCCGCGATCGGGCTCCCAGCCGCCACCCCCGGCCCGCCCCCCCTGGCTTCTGGGAGCCCCATCGCCGGGGGTGCCGGCACCCCCCCGCGATCGGGCTCCCAGCCGCCACCCCCGGCCCGCCCCCCTGGCTTCTGGGAGCCCCATCGCCGGGGTGCCGGCACCCCCCGCGATCGGGCTCCCAGCCGCCACCCCCGGCCCGCCCCCCCTGGCTTCTGGGAGCCCCATCGCCGGGGGTGCCGGCACCCCCCGCGATCGGGCTCCCAGCCGCCACCCCCGGCCCGCCCCCCTGGCTTCTGGGAGCCCCATCGCCGGGGGTGCCGGCACCCCCCGCGATCGGGCTCCCAGCCGCCACCCCCCGGCCCGCCCCCCTGGCTTCTGGGAGCCCCATCGCCGGGGGTGCCGGCACCCCCCGCGATCGGGCTCCCAGCCGCCACCCCCCGGCCCGCCCCCCTGGCTTCTGGGAGCCCCATCGCCGGGGGTGCCGGCACCCCCCGCGATCGGGCTCCCAGCCGCCACCCCCGGCCCGCCCCCCCTGGCTTCTGGGAGCCCCATCGCCGGGGGTGCCGGCACCCCCCGCGATCGGGCTCCCAGCCGCCACCCCGGCCCGCCCCCCTGCTTCTGGGGAGCCCCATCGCCGGGGGTGCCGGCACCCCCCGCGATCGGGCTCCCAGCCGCCACCCCGGCCCGCCCCCCTGGCTTCTGGGAGCCCCATCGCCGGGGGTGCGGCACCCCCCCGCGATCGGGCTCCCAGCCGCCACCCCGGCCCGCCCCCCTGGCTTCTGGGAGCCCCATCGCCGGGGGTGCCGGCACCCCCCCGCGATCGGGCTCCCAGCCGCCACCCCCGGCCCGCCCCCCTGGCCTTCTGGGAGCCCCATCGCCGGGGGTGCCGGCACCCCCCCCGCGATCGGGCTCCCAGCCGCCACCCCCGGCCCGCCCCCCTGGCTTCTGGGAGCCCCATCGCCGGGGGTGCCGGCACCCCCCGCGATCGGGCTCCCAGCCGCCACCCCGCCCGCCCCCCTGGCTTCTGGGAGCCCCATCGCCGGGGGTGCCGGCACCCCCCGCGATCGGGCTCCCAGCCGCCACCCCCGGCCCGCCCCCTGGCTTCTGGGAGCCCCATCGCCGGGGGTGCCGGCACCCCCGCGATCGGGCGGTCCCAGCCGCCACCCCCGGCCCGCCCCCCTGGCTTCTGGGAGCCCCATCGCCGGGGGTGCCGGCACCCCCCGCGATCGGGCTCCCAGCCGCCACCCCCGGCCCGCCCCCCCTGGCTTCTGGGAGCCCCATCGCCGGGGGTGCCGGCACCCCCCGCGATCGGGCTCCCAGCCGCCACCCCCGGCCCGCCCCCCTGGCTTCTGGGAGCCCCATCGCCGGGGGTGCCGGCACCCCCCGGCGATCGGGCTCCCAGCCGCCACCCCCGGCCCGCCCCCCTGGCTTCTGGGAGCCCCATCGCCGGGGGTGCCGGCACCCCCCGCGATCGGGCTCCCAGCCGCCACCCCCGGCCCGCCCCCCTGGCTTCTGGGAGCCCCATCGCCGGGGGTGCCGGCACCCCCGCGATCGGGCTCCCAGCCGCCACCCCCCGGCCCCGCCCCCCTGGCTTCTGGGAGCCCCATCGCCGGGGTGCCGGCACCCCCCGCGATCGGGCTCCCAGCCGCCACCCCCCGGCCCGCCCCCCTGGCTTCTGGGAGCCCCATCGCCGGGGGTGCAGGCACCCCCCGCGATCGGGCTCCCAGCCGCCACCCCCGGCCCGCCCCCCTGGCTTCTGGGAGCCTTGTGGACCCAAAGCCTCCTTCTCATATTCTGAGTAATATCATCTCCCCATCGGAAAAATTTTCAACTCCTTCTCAGACGATTGTACACCCCCAGTGTGCACACCCTCAGAGGGAGTAACCCCCTCTCTATTAGGAGTCACATCAGCCTCTTCCTCCCTCAATATTCAGAACAGTATCCCACCGTTGTTTCTACTTCCAGTGACACTGATTGTCATATCCTCCTCTCCCAAGCAGAAGTTGGAAACTCTGTCACGGGGGGTGTACACCATCTGTGAAATAGAAATTAACATCGTCCTCTCCCGGGTTTACATCAGGAGCAAGTCCTATTAATCATTAATATTCATTATTGTATAATATTAATATTAATTATTGATATTAATGATCACAATAAAGGAGAGTAAAAATGAATACTGGTTTCAAAGGTTAACGATTTGTAATCATATGATTAGTAATATCACTATTAATAATAATATTATGATATTAGCAATTAATATGATTTAAATCAATACCCAGTGATGCTGGGAATACAATAATGATTAGTATTAGGAACTAATAATATTATTTGATGACATTAATATTAATAATTAATTGAAAGCAGGCATAATCATGTATTGAAAATCATTATCCATAATTAATAATGGTATCTTATGAATTGTTGAGTATCATTGCTAATTATTAAAATCGATACATTGATGATTAATAATCATACTATTATTCCTCATTCCACAGGAAGTGTAAACCTACTTGTGATGCTGTTCTTAATATCCAGGGTCGGAAAGCAGGACTTTAGTTTTAATATCGCAGTAGGTGTACACTCACCACGTGACACTGATCCTAATATGAACGGGGGTAGAGTATCACATGACTCCAATTACAGCAATGGATGGATAGCTACGCGGTAATATTGCTCCTAATATTCCCGGAAGAAGCCTTTGCTATCAGTCCGAATATGGCACTGAGGGTACAGTATTCTGAGATATAGTTCCTAGTATACGGAGTTGGAGAGGATGATAATAATTCGCAGGCTGTGTGCTCCCGCCCAGTGATATTGTAATTACTATCCTGGGAGGGAGAGGATGATATTGCACTCTGTACAGCAGGAGGCGTACACCCAGTCTGGGATATTGTTCCTAATATCCATGGAGGGGACAGGCCGATATTACTCGCCATGTGGCACAGGGTGCACATTCACCTTATTTCATCCCTTTCAATATTCCAAGGCCGAGAGACAGATATTAATCTCAGTATCACAGACACTGGACAACCCCTAGTGATACTCTTCCAAATATCCAGATCAGGTTGCGAGGAGCCACCCCCGGACGGCCCCCCCTGGCTTCTGGGAGCCCCATCGCCGGGGGGTCAGGCACTCCCCCGCGATCGGGCTCCCAGCCGTATCCCCGGACCCCGCCCCCCTGGCTACTGGGAGCCCCATCGCCGGGGGGTCAGGCACGCCCCCCGATCGGGCTCCCAGCCGCCACCCCGGACCCGCCCTCCTGGCTTCTGGGAGCCCCATGGCCGGCGGTGCAGGCACGCCCCCCGATCGGGCTCCCAGCCGCCACCCCCGGCCCGCCCCCTGGCTTCTGGGAGCCCCATCGCCGGGGGTGCCGGCACCCCCCCGCGATCGGGCTCCCAGCCGCCACCCCCGGCCCGCCCCCCCTGGCTTCTGGGAGCCCCATCGCCGGGGGTGCCGGCACCCCCCGCGATCGGGCTCCCAGCCGCCACCCCCGGCCCGCCCCCCTGGCTTCTCGGAGCCCCATCGCCGGGGGTGCAGGCACCCCCCGCGATCGGGCTCCCAGCCGCCACCCCGACCCGCCCCCCTGGCTTCTGGGAGCCCCATCGCCGGGGGTGCAGGCACCCCCCGCGATCGGGCTCCCAGCCGCCACACACCCGGCCCGCCCCCCTGGCTTCTGGAGCCCATCGCCGGGGGTGCAGGCACCCCCGGCGATCGGCTCCCAGCCGCCACCCCCGGCCCGCCCCCCTGGCTTCTGGGAGCCCATCGCCGGGGGTGCAGGCACCCCCCGCGATCGGGCTCCCAGCCGCCACCCCCGGCCCGCCCCCCTGGCTTCTGGAGCCCCATCGCCGGGGGTGCAGGCACCCCCCGCGATCGGGCTCCCAGCCGCCACCCCCGGCCCGCCCCCCCTGGCTTCTGGGAGCCCCATCGCCGGGGGTGCAGGCACCCCCCGCGATCGGGCTCCCAGCCGCCACCCCCGGCCCGCCCCCCTGGCTTCTGGGAGCCCCATCGCCGGGGGTGCAGGCACCCCCCGCGATCGGGCTCCCAGCCGCCACCCCCGGCCCGCCCCCCCTGGCTTCTGGGAGCCTTGTGGACCCAAAAGCCTCTTTCTCATATTCTGAGTAATATCATCTCCCCATCGGAAAATTTTCAACTCCTTCTCAGACGATTGTACACCCCCAGTGTGCACACCTCCCAGAGGAGTAACCCCCTCTCTATTAGGAGTCACATCAGCCTCTTCCTCCCTCAATATTCAGAACAGTATCCCACCGTTGTTTCTACTTCCAGTGACACTGATTGTCATATCCTCCTCTCCCAAGCAGAAGTTGGAAACTCTGTCACGGGGGGTGTACACCATCTGTGATATAGAAATTAACATCGTCCTCTCCCGGGTTTACATCAGGAGCAAGTCTATTAATCATTAATATTCATTATTGTATTAATATTAATAATAATTATTGATATTAATGATCACAATAAAGAGAGTAAAAATGAATACTGGTTTCAAAGGTTAACGATTTGTAATCATAATGATTAGTAATATCACTATTAATAATAATATTATGATATTAGCAATTAATATGATTTAAATCAATACCCAGTGATGCTGGGAATACAATAATGATTAGTATTAGGAACTAATAATATTATTTGATGACATTAATATTAATAATTAATTGAAAGCAGGCATAATCATGTATTGAAAATCATTATCCATAATTAATAATGGTATCTTATGAATTTTTAGTATCATTGCTAATTATTAAAATCGATCATGATGATTAATAATCATATTATTATTCCTCATTCCACAGAAGTGTAAACCTACTTGTGATGCTGTTCTTAATATCCAGGGTCGGAAGCAGGACTTTAGTTTTAATATCGCAGTAGGTGTACACTCACCACGTGACACTGATCCTAATATGAACGGGGGTAGAGTATCACATGACTCAATTACAGCAATGGATGGATAGCTACGCGGTAATATTGCTCCTAATATTCCCGGAAGAAGCCTTTGCTATCAGTCCGAATATGGCACTGAGGGTACAGTATTCTGAGATATAGTTCCTAGTATACGGAGTTGGAGAGGATGATAATAATTCGCAGGTTGTGTGCTCCCGCCCAGTGATATTGTAATTACTATCCTGGAGGGAGAGGATGATATTGCACTCTGTACAGCAGGAGGCGTACCCCAGTCTGGGATATTGTTCCTAATATCCATGGAGGGGACAGGCCGATATTACTCGCCATGTGGCACAGGGTGCACATTCACCTTATTTCATCCCTTTCAATATTCCAAGGCCGAGAGACAGATATTAATCTCAGTATCACAGACACTGGACAACCCCTAGTGATACTCTTCCAAATATCCAGATCAGGTTGCGAGGAGCCACCCCCGGACGGCCCCCCTGGCTTCTGGGAGCCCCATCGCCGAGGGGTCAGGCACTCCCCAGCGATCGGGCTCCCAGCCGCCACCCCGGACCCGCCCCCCTGCTTCTGGGAGCCCCATCGCCGAGGGGTCAGGCACGCCCCCCGATCGGGCTCCCAGCCGCCACCCCGGAGCCGCCCCCCTGGCTTCTGGGAGCCCCATCGCCGGGGGTGCAGGCACGCCCCCCGATCGGGCTCCCAGCCGCCACCCCCGGCCCGCCCCCCTGGCTTCTGGGAGCCCCATCGCCGGGGGTGCCGGCACCCCGGCGATCGGGCTCCCAGCCGCCACCCCCGGCCCGCCCCCCTGGCTTCTGGGAGCCCCCATCGCCGGGGGGTGCCGGCACCCCCGGCGATCGGGCTCCCAGCCGCCACCCCCGGCCCGCCCCCCCTGGCTTCTGGGAGCCCCATCGCCGGGGGTGCCGGCACCCCCGGCGATCGGGCTCCCAGCCGCCACCCCCGGCCCGCCCCCCTGGCTTCTGGGAGCCCCATCGCCGGGGGTGCCGGCACCCCCGGCGATCGGGCTCCCAGCCGCCACCCCCGGCCCGCCCCCCTGGCTTCTGGAGCCCCATCGCCGGTGGGTGCCGGCACCCCCGGCGATCGGGCTCCCAGCCGCCACCCCCGGCCCGCCCCCCTGGCTTCTGGGAGCCCCATCGCCGGGGGTGCCGGCACCCCCGGCGATCGGGCTCCCAGCCGCCACCCCCGGCCCGCCCCCCTGGCTTCTGGGAGCCCCATCGCCGGGGGTGCCGGCACCCCCGGCGATCGGGCTCCCAGCCGCCACCCCCGGCCCGCCCCCCCTGGCTTCTGGGAGCCCCATCGCCGGGGGGTGCCGGCACCCCCGGCGATCGGGCTCCCAGCCGCCACCCCCGGCCCGCCCCCCTGGCTTCTGGGAGCCCCATCGCCGGGGGTGCCGGCACCCCCGGCGATCGGGCTCCCAGCCTCCACCCCCGGCCCGCCCCCCTGGCTTCTGGGAGCCCCATCGCCGGGGGTGCCGGCACCCCCGGCGATCGGGCTCCCAGCCGCCACCCCCGGCCCGCCCCCCTGGCTTCTGGGAGCCCCATCGCCGGGGGTGCCGGCACCCCCGGCGATCGGGCTCCCAGCCGCCACCCCCGGCCCGCCCCCCTGGCTTCTGGGAGCCCCATCGCCGGGGGTGCCGGCACCCCCGGCGATCGGGCTCCCAGCCGCCACCCCCGGCCCGCCCCCCTGGCTTCTGGGAGCCCCATCGCCGGGGGTGCCGGCACCCCCGGCGATCGGGCTCCCAGCCGCCACCCCCGGCCCGCCCCCCTGGCTTCTGGGAGCCCCATCGCCGGGGGTGCCGGCACCCCCGGCGATCGGGCTCCCAGCCGCCACCCCCGGCCCGCCCCCCTGGCTTCTGGGAGCCCCATCGCGGGGTGCCGGCACCCCCCGGCGATCGGGCTCCCGGCCGCCACCCCCCGGCCCGCCCCCCTGGCTTCTGGGAGCCCCATCGCCGGGGGTGCCGGCACCCCCCGCGATCGGGCTCCCGGCCGCCACCCCCGGCCCGCCCCCCTGGCTTCTGGGAGCCCCATCGCCGGGGGTGCCGGCACCCCCCGCGATCGGGCTCCCGGCCGCCACCCCGGCCCGCCCCCCTGGCTTCTGGGAGCCCCATCGCCGGGGGTGCCGGCACCCCCCCGCGATCGGGCTCCCGGCCGCCACCCCCGGCCCGCCCCCCTGGCTTCTGGGAGCCCCATCGCCGGGGGTGCAGGCACCCCCCGCGATCGGGCTCCCGGCCGCCACCCCCGGCTCGCCCCCCTGGCTTCTGGGAGCCTTGTGGACCCAAAGCCTCTTTCTCATATTCTGAGTAATATCATCTCCCCATCGGAAATTTTCAACTCCTTCTCAGACGATTGTACACCCCCAGTGTGCACACCCTCAGAGGAGTAACCCCCTCTCTATTAGGAGTCACATCAGCCTCTTCCTCCCTCAATATTCAGAACAGTATCCACCGTTGTTTCTACTTCCAGTGACACTGATTGTCATATCCTCCTCTCCCAAGCAGAAGTTGGAAACTCTGTCACGGGGGGTGTACACCATCTGTGATATAGAAATTAACATCGTCCTCTCCCGGGTTTACATCAGGAGCAAGTCTATTAATCATTAATATTCATTATTGTATTAATATTAATAATAATTATTGATATTAATGATCACAATAAAGAGAGTAAAAAAGAATACTGGTTTCAAAGGTTAACGATTTGTAATCATAATGATTAGTAATATCACTATTAATAATAATATTATGATATTAGCAAATTAACTATGATTTAAATCAATACCCAGTGATGCTGGGAATACAATAATGATTAGTATTAGGAACTAATAATATTATTTGTTGACATTAATATTAATAATTAATTGAAAGCAGCATAATCATGTATTGAAAATCATTATCCATAATTAATAATGGTATCTTATGAATTTTTAGTATCATTGCTAATTATTAAAATCGATCATTGATGATTAATAATCATATTATTATTCCTCATTCCACAGGAAGTGTAAACCTACTTGTGATGCTGTTCTTAATATCCAGGGTCGGAAAGCAGGACTTTAGTTTTAATATCGCAGTAGGTGTACACTCACCACGTGACACTGATCCTAATATGAACGGGGGTAGAGTATCACATGACTCCAATTACAGCAATGGATGGATAGCTACGCGGTAATATTGCTCCTAATATTCCCGGAAGAAGCCTTTGCTATCAGTCCGAATATGGCACTGAGGGTACAGTATTCTGAGATATAGTTCCTAGTATACGGAGTTGGAGAGGATGATAATAATTCGCAGGCTGTGTGCTCCCGCCCAGTGATATTGTAATTACTATCCTGGAGGGAGAGGATGATATTGCACTCTGTACAGCAGGAGGCGTACACCCAGTCTGGGATATTGTTCCTAATATCCATGGAGGGGACAGGCCGATATTACTCGCCTGTGGCACAGGGTGCACATTCACCTTATTTCATCCCTTTCAATAATCCAAGGCCGAGAGACAGATATTAATCTCAGTATCACAGACACTGGACAACCCCTATTGATACTCTTCCAAATATCCAGATCAGGTTGCGAGGAGCCACCCCCGGACGGCCCCCTGGCTTCTGGAGCCCCATCGCCGGGGGGTCAGGCACTCCCCGCGATCGGGCTCCCAGCCGCCACCCCGGACCCGCCCCCCTGGCTTCTGGGAGCCCCATCGCCTGGGGGTCAGGCACGCCCCCGATCGGGCTCCCAGCCGCCACCCCGGAGCCGCCCCCCTGGCTTCTGGGAGCCCCATCGCCGGGGGTGCAGGCACGCCCCCGATCGGGCTCCCAGCCGCCACCCCGGCCCGCCCCCCTGGCTTCTGGGAGCCCCATCGCCGGGGGTTGCAGGCACCCCCCGCGATCGGGCTCCCAGCCGCCACCCCCGGCCCGCCCCCCTGGCTTCTGGGAGCCCCATCGCCGGGGTGCAGGCACCCCACGCGATCGGGCTCCCAGCCGCCACCCCCGGCCCGCCCCCCTGGCTTCTGGGAGCCCCATCGCCGGGGGTGCAGGCACCCCCCGGGATCGGGCTCCCAGCCGCCACACCCGGCCCGCCCCCTGGCTTCTGGGAGCCCCATCGCCGGGGGTGCAGGCACCCCCCGCGATCGGGCTCCCAGCCGCCACCCCCGGCCCGCCCCCCTGGCCTTCTGGGAGCCCCATCGCCGGGGGTGCAGGCACCCCCCGCGATCGGGCTCCCAGCCGCCACCCCCGGCCCGCCCCCCTGGCTTCTGGAGCCCCATCGCCGGGGGTGAAGGCACCCCCCGCGATCGGGCTCCCAGCCGCCACCCCCGGCCCGCCCCCCTGGCTTCTGGGAGCCCCATCGCCGGGGGTGCAGGCACCCCCCGCGATCGGGCTCCCAGCCGCCACCCCCGGCCCGCCCCCTGACTTCTGGGAGCCCCATTGCCGGGGGTGCAGGCACCCCCCGCGATCGGGCTCCCAGCCGCCACCCCCGGTCCGCCCCCCTGGCTTCTGGGAGCCTTGTGGACCCAAAGCCTCTTTCTCATATTCTGAGTAATATCATCTCCCCATCGGAAATTTTCAACTCCTTCTCAGACGATTGTACACCCCAGTGTGCACACCCTCAGAGGGAGTAACCCCCCTCTCTATTAGGAGTCACATCAGCCTCTTCCTCCCTCAATATTCAGAACAGTATCCCACCGTTGTTTCTACTTCCAGTGACACTGATTGTCATATCCTCCTCTCCCAAGCAGAAGTTGGAAAACTCTGTCACGGGGGTGTACACCATCTGTGATATAGAAATTAACATCGTCCTCTCCCGGGTTTACATCAGGAGCAAGTCTATTAATCATTAATATTCATTATTGTATTAAAATTAATAATAATTATTGATATTAATGATCACAATAAAGAGAGTAAAAAATGAATACTGGTTTCAAAGGTTAACGATTTGTAATCATAATGATTAGTAATATCACTATTAATAATAATATTATGATATTAGCAATTAATATGATTTAAATCAATACCAGTGATGCTGGGATACAATAATGATTAGTATTAGGAACTAATAATATTATTTGATGACATTAATATTAATAATTAATTGAAAGCAGGCATAATCATGTATTGAAAATCATTATCCATAATTAATAATGGTATCTTATGAATTTTTAGTATCATTGCTAATTATTAAAATCGATCATTGATGATTAATAATCATACTATTATTCCTCATTCCACAGGAAGTGTAAACCTACTTGTGATGCTGTTCTTAATATCCAGGGTCGGAAAGCAGGACTTTAGTTTTAATATCGCAGTAGGTGTACACTCACACGTGACACTGATCCTAATATGAACGGGGGTAGAGTATCACATGACTCCAATTACAGCAATGGATGGATAGCTACGCGGTAATATTGCTCCTAATATTCCCGGAAGAAGCCTTTGCTATCAGTCCGAATATGGCACTGAGGGTACAGTATTCTGAGATATAGTTCCTAGTATACGGAGTTGGAGAGGATGATAATAATTCGCAGGCTGTGTGCTCCCGCCCAGTGATATTGTAATTACTATCCTGGGAGGGAGAGGATGATATTGCACTCTGTACAGCAGGAGGCGTACACCCAGTCTGGGATATTGTTCCTAATATCCATGGAGGGGACAGGCCGATATTACTCGCCATGTGGCACAGGGTGCACATTCACCTTATTTCATCCCTTTCAATAATCCAAGGCCGAGAGACAGATATTAATCTCAGTATCACAGACACTGGACAACCCCTATTGATACTCTTCCAAATATCCAGATCAGGTTGCGAGGAGCCACCCCGGACGGCCCCCCTGGCTTCTGGGAGCCCCATCGCCGGGGGGTCGGGCACTCCCCGCGATCGGGCTCCCAGCCGCCACCCCGGACCCCGCCCCCCTGGCTTCTGGGAGCCCCATCGCCTGGGGGTCAGGCACGCCCCCCGATCGGGCTCCCAGCCGCCACCCCGGAGCCGCCCCCTGGCTTCTGGAGCCCCATCGCCGGGGGTGCAGGCACGCCCCCCGATCGGGCTCCCAGCCGCCACCCCCGGCCCGCCCCCCTGGCTTCTGGGAGCCCCATCGCCGGGGGTGCAGGCACCCCCGGCGATCGGGCTCCCAGCCGCCACCCCCGGCCCGCCCCCCTGGCTTCTGGGAGCCCCATCGCCGGGGGTGCAGGCACCCCCCGCGATCGGGCTCCCAGCCGCCACCCCCGGCCCGCCCCCCTGGCTTCTGGAGCCCCATCGCCGGGGGTGCAGGCACCCCCCGCGATCGGGCTCCCAGCCGCCACCCCCCGGCCCGCCCCCCTGGCTTCTGGGAGCCCCATCGCCGGGGGTGCAGGCACCCCCCGCGATCGGGCTCCCAGCCGCCACCCCCGGCCCGCCCCCCTGGCTTCTGGGAGCCCCATCGCCGGGGGTGCAGGCACCCCCCGCGATCGGGCTCCCAGCCGCCACCCCCGGCCCGCCCCCCTGGCTTCTGGGAGCCCCATCGCCGGGGGTGCAGGCACCCCCCGCGATCGGGCTCCCAGCCGCCAACCCCGGCCCGCCCCCCTGGCTTCTGGGAGCCCCATCGCCGGGGGTGCAGGCACCCCCCCGCGATCGGGCTCCCAGCCGCCACCCCGGCCCGCCCCCCTGGCTTCTGGGAGCCTTGTGGACCCAAAGCCTCTTTCTCATATTCTGAGTAATATCATCTCCCCATCGGAAAATTTTCACTCCTTCTCAGACGATTGTACACCCCCAGTGTGCACACCCTCAGAGGGAGTAACCCCCTCTCTATTAGGAGTCACATCAGCCTCTTCCTCCCTCAATATTCAGAACAGTATCCCACCGTTGTTTCTACTTCCAGTGACACTGATTGTCATATCCTCCTCTCCCAAGCAGAAGTTGGAAACTCTGTCACGGGGGGTGTACACCATCTGTGATATAGAAATTAACATCGTCCTCTCCCGGGTTTACATCAGGAGCAAGTCTATTAATCATTAATATTCATTATTGTATTAATATTAATAATAATTATTGATATTAATGATCACAATAAAGAGAGTAAAAATGAATACTGGTTTCAAAGGTTAACGATTTGTAATCATAATGATTAGTAATATCACTATTAATAATAATATTATGATATTAGCAATTAATATGATTTAAATCAATACCCAGTGATGCTGGGAATACAATAATGATTAGTATTAGGAACTAATAATATTATTTGATGACATTAATATTAATAATTAATTGAAAGCAGGCATAATCATGTATTGAAAATCATTATCCATAATTAATAATGGTATCTTATGAATTTTTAGTATCATTGCTAATTATTAAAATCGATCATTGATGATTAATAATCATATTATTATTCCTCATTCCACAGGAAGTGTAAACCTACTTGTGATGCTGTTCTTAATATCCAGGTCGGAAAGCAGGACTTAGTTTTAATATCGCAGTAGGTGTACACTCACCACGTGACACTGATCCTAATATGAACGGGGGTAGAGTATCACATGACTCCAATTACAGCAATGGATGGATAGCTACGCGGTAATATTGCTCCTAATATTCCGGAAGAAGCCTTTGCTATAAGTCCGAATATGGCACTGAGGGTACAGTATTCTGAGATATAGTTCCTAGTATACGGAGTTGGAGAGGATGATAATAATTCGCAGGGCTGTGTGCTCCCGCCCAGTGATATTGTAATTACATATCCTGGGAGGGAGAGGATGATATTGCACTCTGTACAGCAGGAGGCGTACACCCAGTCCTGGGATATTGTTCCTAATATCCATGGAGGGACAGGCCCGATATTACTCGCCATGTGGCACAGGGTGCACATTCACCTTATTTCATCCCTTTCAATAATCCAAGGCCGAGAGACAGATATTAATCTCAGTATCACAGACACTGGACAACCCCTATTGATACTCTTCCAAATATCCAGATCAGGTTGCGAGGAGCCACCCCCGGACGGCCCCCTGGCTTCTGGAGCCCCATCGCCGGGGGTCAGGCACTCCCCGCGGATCGGGCTCCCAGCGCCACCACCCGGACCCGCCCCCCTGGCTTCTGGGAGCCCATCGCCAGGGGGTCAGGCACGCCCCCCGATCGGGCTCCCAGCCGCCACCCCGGAGCCGCCCCCTGGCTTCTGGGAGCCCCATCGCCGGGGA
>NW_027257793.1:0-27933 GCF_043159975.1 Macaca nemestrina
TATCTCGAGGACTTCAAATCCTACTTCCACTAGCAGCTTTCTGATGGCTCACAGCAAGCCTTACCAATCTCGCCCTACCCCCCACCATCAACCTACTGGGCGAACTCTTCGCAATCACAACCTCATTCTCCTGATCCCATATTACCATCATACTAACAGGACTTAATATACTAATCACAGCCCTCTACTCCCTCCACATATTCATCACAATACAACGAGGAGCACTTACGCATCACATAATTAACATAAAACCCCCCTTCACACGAGAAAATACACTAATACTCATACACCTCGCCCCAATTATTCTTCTATCTTTCAACCCCAACATCATCCTAGGGTTCACTTCCTGTAGATATAGTTTAACTAAAACATTAGATTGTGAATCTAACTACAGAGGCTCACCACCCCTTATTTACCGAGAAAACCCATAAGGACTGCTAATCCACATCTCCGTACTTAAAACTACGGTTTTCTCAACTTTTAAAGGATAACAGCCATCCGTTGACCTTAGGAGTCAAAAACATTGGTGCAACTCCAAATAAAAGTAGTAATCATGTGCACCTCCATCATAATAACAACCCTTACCTCCCTAACTCTTCCAGTTTTTGCTTCCCTCATCAGTCCTAATAAAAAACGCTCATACCCAAACTACGTAAAAATAACCGTAATATATGCCTTCATCACCAGCCTCATCCCAACAACCCTATTCATCTTTCTAAACCAAGAAACAACCATTTGAAGCTGACATTGAGTAGTGACTCAAACATTAAGCCTAACACTAAGCTTTAAACTAGAATTACTTCTCCATAATATTCATTCCAATTGCACTATTCATCACCTGATCTATTATAGAATTCTCACTATGGTACATAAACTCAGACCCAAGCATCAACCAATTCTTCAAATACCTTCTCATTTTCCTTATCACCATACTAATTCTAGTTACTGCTAACAACCTCTTCCAGTTCTTTATCGGCTGGGAGGGCGTGGGGATTATATCATTCCTCTTAATTAGCTGGTGGCACGCTCGAGCAGATGCTAACACAGCAGCCAATCCAGGCAATCCTATACAACCGCATCGGCGACATTGGTCTCATCCTAGCTATAGCATGATTCCTCCTACATTGCAACTCATGGGACTTTCAACAAATACTAACCCTAAACTCCAACCCAAGCTCCCTCCCACTAATAGGCCTCCTCCTAGCAGCAGCAGGAAAATCAGCTCAATTTGGCCTCCACCCCTGACTACCCTCTGCCATAGAAGGCCCGACTCCAGTCTCAGCTCTACTTCACTCCAGCACCATAGTCGTCGCCGGGGTGTTCCTACTCATTCGCTTCCACCCTCTAATAGAAACCAATATACTAATTCAAAGTCTCACACTATGCCTAGGAGCTATCACCACCCTCTTTATAGCCATCTGTGCCCTCGCACAAAATGATATTAAAAAAATTGTAGCCTTCTCCACCTCAAGCCAACTAGGCCTAATAATGGTTACCATTGGCATCAACCAACCACACCTAGCATTCCTACACATCTGCACCCATGCCTTCTTTAAAGCCATACTTTTTATATGCTCCGGATCCATCATCCACAACCTAAGCAACGAACAAGACATTCGAAAATAGGAGGCCTATTTAAAACAATACCCCTCACCTCAACTTCCCTAACCATTGCAGCCTGGCACTCACAGGAATACCCTTCCTCACAGGCTTCTACTCCAAAGACCTCATCATCGAAGCCACAAACACATCGTATACCAACGCCTGAGCCCTATTTATTACTCTCATCGCCACCTCCCTAACAAGCGCCTATACTACTCGAACCATTCTCCTCACCCTAACAGGACAACCCCGCTTCCCAGCCCTAACAAGCATTAACGAAAACAACCCCGCCCTACTAAACCCAATTAAACGCCTCACAATAGGCAGCATAATCACAGGATTTCTTATCACCAATAGCATCCCCCCCACCACACCCCTCCAACCAACAATACCCCTCTACTTAAAACTCTCAGCCCTATGCGCAACCGCCCTAGGCTTCCTAGCAGCTCTAGACCTCACTCTAATAACAAACAAACTAAAAATAAAAAACCCATCACAAATATTCAAATTCTCCAGCATACTAGGATACTTCCCCCACCACAATTCACCGCATAGTCCCCTATCAAAATCTACTTATAAGCCAAAACTTAGCTCTCCTCCTATTAGACTTAACATGACTAGAAAAATCCATACCCAAAATAATCTCACAAGCACACACCACCGCTTCCCATAACCGTAACCCCCCAAAAAGGCATAATCAAACTCTATTCCCTTTCCTTCCTCATCCCCCTTACTCTAGCCCTACTCTTAATAATATAACCTATTGCCCCGAATAATCTCAATCACAACGTACACACCAACAAACAGCGTCCAACCAGCAACCACCACTAATCAACGCCCATAATCATATAAGGCACCCGCACCAATAGAATCACCTCGAATAAGCCCCGACCCCTCCTCCTCAAAAATCACCCAATCACCAGTATCACTAAAACCGACCACCACTACTACTGCCTCATCTAAACTTAAAACCCATAGAACCAATACCACCTCCATCATCAACCCTACTAAAAGACCCCCTAAAACCTCAAACCCCGAACCTCATGTCTCAGGGTATTCTTCAATAGCTATTGCTGTAGTATAACCAAAAAACAACTATCATACCTCCCAGATAAACCAAAAACATCATTAAACCCATATAAACCCCCCCCACAATTCAAAACAATCACACAACCAACCACACCACTAACAATTAACGCTAAACCCCCATAAATAGGAGAAGGCTTGGAAGAAAAACCCACAAACCCATAACTAACAGTACACTCAATGTAAACAGAACATACATCATCGCTTCCATATGGACTCCAACCATAACTAATGATATGAAAAACCATCGTTGTATTTCAACTATAAAAGCACCAATGACTCCAATACGTAAATCCAACCCAATCATAAAAATAATTAACCACTCCCTCATTGACTTACCCACCCCGCCTAACCTCTCCATGTGATGAAACTTCGGCTCACTCCTTGCAGCCTGCCTAACTCTACAAATCATCACAGGCTTATTCTTAGCAATACACTACTCACCAGACACCTCCTCTGCCTTCTCCTCAATTGCACACATTACCCGAGATGTCAACTACGGCTGGACCACTCGCTACCTCCACGCCAATGGTGCCTCTGCACTCTTCATCTGCCTTTTCCTACACATAGGCCGAGGCCTCTACTACGGCTCATACCTTCTTCAAGAAACCTGAAACATCGGGATTATACTCCTTCTTATAACAATGACAACGGCTTTCATGGGCTACGTTCTCCCATGAGGCCAAATATCATTCTGGGGGGCAACCGTAATCACAAACTTACTGTCAGCAATCCCCTATATCGGAACTAATATCGTCCAATGAATCTGAGGTGGATACGCCATTGGCAGCCCTACTCTCACACGATTCTTCACCCTGCACTTCGATCTACCCTTCATCATCGTCGCCCTCACAGCCGTACACCTACTTTTCCTACACGAAACAGGATCAAACAACCCCTGCGGAATTTCCTCCGACTCGGATAAAATCACCTTTCACCCCTACTACACAATCAAAGACATCCTAGGCCTAATCCTCCTTCTCTTTGCCCTAGCAACACTAACACTATTCTTACCCAATCTCCTAAACGACCCAAACAACTATATTCCAGCTGACCCACTAAATACCCCCCCACACATCAAGCCGGAATGATACTTCCTATTCGCATACACAATCCTGCGATCTGTCCCCAACAAATTAGGGGGTGTGTTAGCACTCTTCCTATCAATCTTCATCCTAGCAACCATCCCCATACTCCACAAATCCAAACAACAAAGCATAATATTTCGCCCACTCAGCCAATTCCTATTCTGACTCCTAGTCACGACCCTACTAACCCTCACCTGAATTGGAAGCGAACCAATAACCCAACCCCTTATCACCATCGGCCAAGTAGCATCCATAATATACTTCACAACAATTCTAATCCTAATACCACTAGCCTCCCTAATCGAAAACAACCTACTCAAGTGAACTTGCCCTCGTAGTATAAAACTAATACACTGGCCTTGTAAACCAGAAATGAAACATTCTTCCTAGGGCAATCAGAAAGAAAGTATCCAACTCCACCACCAGCACCCAAAGCTGGTATTCTAATTTAAACTACTTTCTGTATTCTTATGTTGTATGGTCTCCACAGCACAACTCAGTACAACCCACTCATTATATTATTATGTAATTCGTGCATTACTGCTAGTCACCATGTATATTATATAGTACTATATATGCTTGACTGTACATAAAACATATTATTACATATCAACTTAACATTCTCGAAAAGCATGCTTACAAGCAAGAACCCTCCTAGGAACCATCAACAGTAGTACATAGCGTGACCTACTCCAAATTAAATCACCTTCCCTACGAATATTGACCACACCAGTCCATGCCAGTCGTCCATAGTACATTAAATCGTTCATCGTACATAGCACATACCTATTAAATAATCCTCCTCACTACGGATGCCCCCCCTCACTTAGGAATCCCTTGCTCACCATCCTCCGTGAAACCAACATCCCGCACAAGAGTACTACTCTCCTCGCTCCGGGCCCATAACTCGTGGGGGTAGCTATACCTGAACTGTATCCGGCATCTGGTTCTTACCTCAGGGCCATAACAACCAAGATCGCCCACACGTTCCCCTTAAATAAGACATCTCGATGGATCACGGGTCTATCACCCTATTAACCAGTCACGGGAGCTTTCCATGCATTTGGTATCTTTTATCTCTGGTCCGCACGCAACCCCATTGCAGAATGCTGACTCCCACCACATCCCGTCCTGAATGCGCCTGTCTTTGATTCCTAGTACAATACAGCTATTGATCGCACCTACGTTCAATATTCTAGCTCCCCGCAGACCTTAAGCAAGGTGTTATTTAATTCATGCTTGTAGGACATACTAATAATTACCCTGGTAACACCACACCACATAACCATGGCAATATCTCATCAAACCCCCCCACCCCCATCTCCAATCTTCACCCAAAACCCACTCTTGCCAAACCCCAAAAACAAAAGTCTTAATATATCCGATCGGAGCCTATATTTTCATCTTTTAGGTTTGCACAACTCCAACTGCCATTCCCTCAACTAACAAATATTTACTTCACTAAACACTCTTAACACTAACCCTCATCAAACTCCCACCACACAACCCGAAAGAAATTACCCCACAATTATGCCAACACCCCGTTTATGTAGCTTAACCACCCAAAGCAAGGACACTGAAAATGCCTAGACGGGTTTGCACACCCCATAAACAAATAGGCTTGGTCCTGGCCTTTCTATTGGCTTTTAGCAAGACTACACATGCAAGCATCCCCGCTCCAGTGAAGACGCCCTACAAACCATTATGACGAAGAGGAGCAAGCATCAAGCACGCACACGCAGCTCAAAACGCTTTGCCTAGCCACACCCCCACGGGAGACAGCAGTGATAAACATTTAGCAATGAACGAAAGTTTAACTAAGCCATGCTATATTTAGGGTTGGTCAATCTCGTGCCAGCCACCGCGGTCACACGATTGACCCTAGCTAATAGAGATCGGCGTAGAGGGTGTTTAAGATCTGGCACAATAAAGCTAAACTCCATCTAAACTGTAAAACCCTAGCTGATGTAAAATAAACTACGAAAGTGGCTTTAAAGCTTCTGAACACACAATAGCCAGGACCCAAACTGGGATTAGACACCCCACTATGCTTGGCCCTAAACCTCAGTAGTTAAACAACAAAACTACTCGCCAGAATACTACGAGCAACGGCTTAAAACTCAAAGGACTTGACGGTGCTTTACATCCCCCTAGAGGAGCTGTTTCATAATCGATAAACCCCGATCTACCCCACCCTCTCTTGCTCAGCCTATATACCGCCATCTTCAGCAAACCTGATAAAGGTTACAAAGTGAGCGCAAACGCCTCCCCGCAAAAACGTTAGGTCAAGGTGTAGCCCATGAGACGGTAAAAAATGGGCTACATTTTCTATATCAGAAAACTCCACGAAAACTCTTATGAAATTTGAGAGTCCAAGGAGGATTTAGCAGTAAATTAAGAATAGAGTGCTTAATTGAACGAGGCCATAAAGCGCGCACACACCGCCCGTCACTCCCCTCAAATATATTTAAGGAGCATCTTAACTAAACACCCCAGTATCTATATAGAGGGGATAAGTCGTAACATGGTAAGTGTACTGGAAGGTGCACTTGGATAAATCAAGGTATAGCTTAATATAAAGCACCTGGCTTACACCCAGAAAATCTCAACATCACTTGATTACCTTGAGCCAATACTAGCCCCAAGCATAATCAACACTAATAACAAACCAACACACACACACTAAACCATTTACCTATACAAAGTATAGGCGATAGAAATTTTAATCTGGCGCTATAGATATAGTACCGCAAGGGAAAGATAGATAAACCACCTAAGCACAAAACAGCAAGGACTAGCCCCTGTACCTTTCGCATAATGGATTAGCTAGAAACAATTTTACGAAGAGAACTATAAGCCAAATTCCCCGAAACCAGACGAGCTACCCAAAAACAGCTAAAAGAGCGCACCCATCTATGTAGCAAAATAGTGGGAAGATTTCTGGGTAGGGGTGACAAGCCTACCGAGCCTGGTGATAGCTGGTTATCCAAGACAGAATCTTAGTTCAACCTTAAGCTTACCCACAGAACTTCCTAATCCCCCTGTAAGCTTAATTGTCAGTCTAAAGAGGGACAGCTCTTTAGACACTAGGAAAAAACCTTACGGAGAGAGTAAAACCCCTTAACTGCCATAGTTGGCTTAAAAGCAGCCATCAATTAAGAAAGCGTTCAAGCTCAACATTAACGATCTCAAAATACCAAACACATAACTGAACTCCTCACACCACATTGGATTAATCTATCACCATATAGAAGCAATAATGCTAGTATAAGTAACATGAATACTTTCTCCACTGCATAAGCCTAAATCGGACCGAAAGCCTCACCGACACTTAACAGCCAGGCACAGCAAACACAAACAAGCCCATGCTACCTTCACTGTTAACCCAACACTGGCATGCCTCAAGGAAAGGTTAAAAAAAGTAAAAGGAACTCGGCAAACTCAAACCCCGCCTGTTTACCAAAAACATCACCTCTAGCATTACTAGTATTAGAGGCACTGCCTGCCCGGTGACACACGTTTAACGGCCGCGGTACCCTGACCGTGCAAAGGTAGCATAATCACTTGTTCTTTAAATAGGGACTCGCATGAAAGGCACCACGAGGGTTTAACTGTCTCTTACTTTCAACCAGTGAAATTGACCTGCCCGTGAAGAGACGGGCATAAAACAATAAGACGAGAAGACCCTATGGAGCTTTAATTTATTAATACAATCAAAAACCTCACAAACCCACGGACCTCTAAACTACTACACCTGTATTAAAAATTTTGGTTGGGGCGACCTCGGAGCATAACAAAACCTCCGAACAATACATGCCAAGACCACACAAGTCAAAGCGAACTAACCCATAATTGATCCAATAATTTGATCAACGGAACAAGTTACCCTAGGGATAACAGCGCAATTCTATTCTAGAGTCCATATCGACAATAGAGCTTACGACCTCGATGTTGGATCAGGACATCCTAATGGTGCAGCAGCTATCAAGGGTTCGTTTGTTCAACGATTAAAGTCCTACGTGATCTGAGTTCAGACCGGAGCAATCCAGGTCGGTTTCTATCTATTGTGTATTTCTCCCTGTACGAAAGGACAAGAGAAATAAGGCCCACTTCACCAAAGCGCCTTCATTACATAAATGACCTAATCTCAATTTAACAAAATACCACATACTCTACCCGAAAACAGGGTTTGTTAAGATGGCAGAGCCCGGTAATTGCATAAAACTTAAAACTTTACAACCAGAGGTTCAACCCCTCTTCTTAACACCATGACCACAGTAAACCTCCTACTTCTAATTATACCCACACTAGCCGCCATAGCATTCCTCACACTCATTGAACGAAAGTTACTAGGCTACATACAACTACGAAAAGGACCCAATGTTGTAGGTCCATACGGACTACTACAACCATTCGCTGATGCAGTAAAACTTTTCGCTAAAGAACCCCTAAAACCCTCAACATCTACCACCACCCTCTATATTATCGCACCCGCTTTAGCCTTCTTCATTACCCTCCTCCTATGAACCCCCCTCCCCATACCCAACGCTCTAATCAACTTCAACCTCGGACTCCTATTCACCCTGGCTATACTTAGCCTAATCGCCCACTCCATCCTATGATCAGGATGAGCATCAAACTCAAGCTATGCCCTAATCGGAGCCCTACGAGCCGTCGCCCAAACAATTTCATACGAAGTTACCCTCACTATTATCCTACTATCAGTTCTACTAACAAGCGGCTCATTTAACCTTAACACACTCATTACAACGCAAGAACACCTATGACTTCTCCTACCATCATGACCCCTAGCCATAATATGATTCGCCTCTACACTAGCAGAAACAAACCGAACCCCCTTTGACCTCATAGAAGGCGAATCAGAATTAGTATCAGGCTTTAATATCGAATACGCTGCAGGTCCATTCGCCTTATTCTTCATAGCCGAATACACAAACATCATCATAATAAACGGCCTAACAACCACAATTTTCCTAGGCACATTCTACCCCACCCACTCTCCAGAACTATTCACAACATGTTTCACCATTAAAACACTACTCCTGACTTCCCTATTCCTATGAATCCGAGCAACACACCCCCGATTCCGTTACGATCAACTTATACACCTACTATGAAAAAAACTTCCTCCCACTCACACTAGCACTACTCATATGATCCACCTCAACACCCATCGCAATCTCCAGCATTCCCCCTCAAACCTAGAAATATGTCTGACAAAAGAGTTACTTTGATAGAGTAAATAATAGAGGCCTCAACCCTCTTATTTCTAGGACTGCAGGCATCGAACCTACTCCTGAGAACCCAAACTTCTCCGTGCTACCCTATACACCCTATCCTAAAGTAAGGTCAGCTAATCAAGCTATCGGGCCCATACCCCGAAAATGTTGGTCATATCCTTCCCATACTAATCAACCCACTAGCCCAACTCATCATCTACACCACAATAATCACAGGCACACTTATCACAACACTAAGCTCACACTGATTTCTCGCCTGAACAGGCCTAGAAATAAACATACTAGCCTTTATTCCAATTCTAATAAAAAAAACAAACCTCCGCTCTACAGAAGCTGCTATCAAATACTTCCTAACACAAACCACCGCATCCATAATCCTCATAATAGCAATCATCTCCAACAACCTACTATCAGGATGTTGAACAACAACAAGCCACATCAACCAAACCCCATCCCTAATAATAACAACCGCCCTTGCCATAAAACTAGGAATAGCCCCGTTCCACTTCTGAGTCCCAGAAGTCACTCAAGGGACATCCTTAACTTCCGGCCTGCTCCTTCTTACATGACAAAAACTAGCCCCCATCTTAATCATATACCAAATTCACCCATCAATCAACACCCATACCCTCCTAATCCTCTCTACCCTATCCATCACGGTAGGTAGCTGAGGGGGTCTAAACCAAACACAATTACGCAAAATCCTAGGATACTCTTCAATCACTCACATAGGCTGAATAATAATAACATTAGTGTACAACCCAACTACTACAATTCTCTATTTAACCATATACATCACCCTAACAACCACCATATTCCTAATCCTTAACCTAAACACAAGCACCACAACCCTTATACTATCCCGCACCTGGAACAAATTAACCTACTTAGCACCACTAACAGCACTCACCCTCATATCCCTAGGAGGTTTACCCCCTCTAACCGGCTTCCTACCCAAGTGAATTATTATTCAAGAACTCACAATGAACAACAACTTCCTTATCCCTTCTATCATAACTATCATAACCCTACTTAACCTATATTTCTACATACGCCTAATCTATACCACCTCCCTAACACTACTCCCCACATCCAATAACACAAAAATAACATGACAACTCGAAAATACAAAACCCATACCCCTCATCCCCTCACTCACTATCATCTCTACCCTCTTACTACCAATCTCCCCCCTAGTCTTAACCACCCACTAGAAATTTAGGTTAAACAAGACCAAGAGCCTTCAAGCCTCTTAGGTATGTATAAACACTAATTTCTGAAACACATAAGGACTGCAAACACCTACTCTGCATCAATTGAACGCAAATCAACCACTTTAATTAAGCTAAGCCCTCACTAGATCAATGGGATTCAAACCCACAAAAACTTAGTTAACAGCTAAACACCCCAATCGACTGGCTTTGATCCACTTCTCCCGCCGCAGGAAAAAAAGGCGGGAGAAGCCCCGGCAGAAACTCTAAACTACTCCTTTGAATTTGCAATTCAACATGAAAATCACCTCGGGGCTGGTAAAAGGAGGACTAGACCTCCATCTTTAGGTTTACAGCCTAATACTTACTCAGCCATTTTACCACCTATGCTCATTAACCGTTGGCTCTTTTCAACAAACCACAAAGATATTGGGACCCTATACTTACTGTTTGGTGCATGAGCTGGAGTTATAGGTACAGCCCTGAGCCTTCTTATCCGAGCTGAACTAGGTCAACCCGGCAGCCTATTAGGAAACGACCACATCTACAACGTTATCGTAACGGCCCACGCATTCGTTATAATTTTCTTTACAGTCATACCTATTATGATTGGGGGTTTCGGGAATTGATTAGTACCCCTAATAATCGGCGCACCCGACATGGCATTTCCCCGCCTAAATAACATAAGCTTCTGACTCCTCCCTCCTTCTTTCCTGCTACTAATAGCATCAGCCATAGTAGAGGCTGGCGCTGGAACAGGTTGAACGGTATACCCCCCTTTAGCAGGAAACTTCTCCCACCCAGGAGCTTCCGTAGACCTAATCATCTTCTCCCTCCACCTGGCAGGTATTTCCTCTATCCTAGGGGCCATCAACTTTATTACCACTATCATCAACATAAAACCCCCCGCAATATCCCTATACCAAACCCCTTTATTTGTCTGATCAATCTTAATCACAGCAGTCCTTTTACTCCTCTCCCTACCAGTCTTAGCCGCTGGCATTACCATACTGCTAACAGATCGCAACCTCAATACTACCTTTTTTGACCCCGTTGGAGGAGGAGACCCTATCCTATACCAACACCTATTCTGATTCTTTGGCCACCCCGAAGTCTACATCCTCATTCTTCCTGGTTTCGGAGTAGTCTCCCACATTGTAGCCTATTACTCTGGAAAAAAAGAACCATTTGGGTACATGGGTATAGTTTGAGCTATGATATCAATCGGATTTTTAGGCTTCATTGTATGGGCCCACCACATGTTTACAGTTGGCATAGATGTAGACACACGAGCCTACTTCACCTCTGCCACTATAATCATTGCGATCCCAACTGGGGTTAAAGTTTTTAGCTGACTTGCTACGCTCCATGGAGGCAACATTAAATGATCCCCAGCAATACTTTGAGCCCTGGGCTTTATCTTCCTATTTACCGTAGGAGGCTTAACCGGCATTATCTTAGCAAACTCATCCCTAGATATCGTACTACACGACACATACTACGTTGTTGCCCACTTCCATTATGTTTTATCAATAGGAGCCGTATTTGCCATTATAGGGGGCCTTGTACACTGATTTCCTCTATTCTCAGGCTATACACTAAACCAAACTTGTGCTAAAGCTCACTTTATCGTTATATTCGTGGGCGTAAATTTAACCTTCTTTCCACAACACTTCCTTGGCCTATCCGGAATACCCCGACGCTACTCTGATTACCCCGATGCCTACACTACATGAAATATCCTATCGTCTATGGGCTCCTTTATCTCACTAGTAGCGGTAATTTTAATAATTTACATGATCTGAGAAGCCTTTGCTTCAAAACGTAAAGTACTACTAATCGAACAGCCCCTTACTAGTCTAGAGTGACTAAATGGCTGCCCCCCACCCTACCACACATTCGAAGAGCCAACCTATATCAAACTAAACGAAAAAGGAGAGAGTCGAACCCCCTAAAACTGGTTTCAAGCCAGTCTTATAGCCCCTATAACTTTTTCAACAAGATATTAGAAAAACCATTTCATAGCTTTGTCAAAGCTAAATCATAGGCCAAACCCTATATATCTTACATGGCCCACCCGGTTCAACTAAACCTGCAAGACGCCACATCCCCTGTTATAGAAGAACTAACCACCTTTCATGACCATGCTTTTATAGCTATACTATTAATCAGCTCCCTAGTACTATATGCCTTACTCTCAACACTCACAACAAAATTAACCAATACTAACATCACAGACGCCCAAGAAATAGAAACCATCTGAACTATCTTACCAGCAATTATCTTAATCTCAATCGCCCTCCCATCCCTACGCATTCTATACCTAACAGATGAGATCAACGACCCATCCTTCACCATCAAATCAATCGGACACCAATGGTACTGAACCTATGAATACACGGACTATGGGGGCCTAATTTTTAACTCCTACATATTACCCCCGCTATTCTTGAATCCGGGAGATCTTCGACTTCTAGAAGTTGACAATCGAGTAGTCCTCCCAATTGAAGCCCCTGTACGTATAATAATTACATCTCAAGACGTCTTACATTCATGAACTATTCCCACACTAGGCCTCAAAACAGATGCAGTGCCCGGACGCTTAAATCAAACTGTATTCACGGCCACGCGACCAGGCGTCTATTATGGACAATGCTCAGAAATCTGCGGCGCAAACCACAGCTTCATACCAATTGTTGCAGAGCTAATCCCGCTAAAAATCTTTGAAATAGGGCCTGTATTTACCCTATAAATAGCCCATTATTCCCTCCACCCTCAAAATACCCTACAAACCCACTGTACAGCTATCCTAGCATTAACCTTTTAAGTTAAAGATGGGGGACACGCCCTCTACAGTGAAATGCCCCAGTTAGACACATCGACATGATTTACTACTATTATGACGATGCTTCTTACACTATACCTTATCATGCAATTAAAGCTACTAAACATAAACCCCCGCCAACTGCCTCTTACAAAAAACCCTAACCTACAAACTCACAATATTCGCTGACAACCAAAATGAACGAAAATCTGTTTACCCAATTCTCAATCCCAACAATTCTAAATCAACCCGCCACAATCCCCATCATCCTATTCCCCACCCTACTAGTCCTAACCTCTAAACACCCTATTAATAATCGACTGACAACCATTCAACAAAACCTGATTCAATTAGCCCTAAAACAAATAATGATAGCTCATAATGCTAAAGGACTAACCTGGTCTCTAATACTAATATCTCTAATTACCTTTATCACTACAACAAACCTCTTAGGACTTCTGCCCCACTCGTTCACACCAACCACCCAACTCTCCATAAACCTAGCCATAGCGATCCCTCTATGAACAGGCACAGTGATCATAGGACTTCGCTTTAAAACCAAAAATTCCCTAGCCCACCTTCTACCACAAGGTACACCCACACCTCTCATTCCCATATTAGTGATAATCGAAACTGTCAGCCTACTTATCCAACCGGTAGCCCTGGCCGTACGACTAACTGCAAATATTACAGCTGGTCACCTACTAATACACCTAGTTGGAGACGCTGTATTAGCACTATCAACCACTAACTTCTCCTTAACCCTGCTAACTTCTATACTCCTAGCACTATTAACTATTCTAGAGATTGCAGTAGCCCTAATTCAAGCCTACATCTTCACACTCCTAATTAGCCTCTACCTACACAACAACACTTAATGACCCACCAAACCCATGCTTATCACATAGTTAAACCCAGTCCCTGACCACTGACAGGAGCTCTGTCAGCCTTCTTAATAACATCGGGCTTAATCATATGATTTCACTTCTACTCTACCACCTTACTAATACTAGGCCTACTAACCAATACACTAACCCTATATCAATGATGACGCGATATTGTACGAGAAAGCACGTACCAAGGCCACCACACAGCATCTGTCCAAAAAGGCCTTCGATGCGGAATAACACTATTCATTATCTCAGAAGTATTCTTCTTTATCGGCTTCTTCTGAGCATTTTACCACTCAAGCCTCGCCCCAACACCCTGCTTAGGAGGCCACTGACCACCAACAGGCATTACCCCACTAAACCCCCTAGAGGTGCCCCTCCTAAACACCTCTGTACTACTCGCATCCGGAGTTACAATCACCTGAGCCCATCACAGCCTCATAAACAACGATCGAAAACAAACAATCCAAGCCCTGTCCATCACAATCCTACTAGGCACTTATTTCACCCTGCTACAAATCTCAGAATACTTTGAAGCGCCATTCACCATCTCTGATGGTATTTACGGTTCAACATTCTTCATTACCACAGGCTTCCACGGGCTCCACGTCATTATTGGATCCACATTCCTCTTTATTTGCCTCATCCGTCAACTACTATACCACTTCACATCAAACCACCATTTCGGCTTCGAAGCTGCCGCCTGATATTGACACTTTGTAGACGTTGTCTGACTACTCCTCTATATTTCTATCTATTGATGAGGATCCTACTCTTTTAGTATAACCAGTACAGTTGACTTCCAATCAACCAGCTTTGACAACATTCAAAAAAGAGTAATTAACCTAGTACTAGCCTTAACAATCAACACCCTATTAACCACACTACTGATAATCATCATATTCTGATTACCCCAACTTAACTCCTATGCAGAAAAAACTAGCCCCTACGAATGCGGATTTGACCCCTTAAACCCCGCTCGTACTCCGTTCTCAATAAAGTTTTTCCTAATCGCCATTACCTTCCTACTATTCGACATAGAAATTGCCCTACTACTATCCCTACCATGAGCCATTCAAACAACAAACCTCCCAATAATAATCAAATCAACCATCGCTTTCATTATTATCCTAATCCTCAGCCTAACCTACGAATGAACTCAAAAGGGGTTAGATTGAGTCGAATTGGTAAGTAGTTTAAATAAAACAAATGATTTCGACTCATTAGATTATGATAATCATACTAACCAAATGACCCCTACCTACATAAATATTATATTAGCATTTACCATCTCTCTTCTAGGCATATTAACCTACCGCTCACACCTAATAGCTTCTCTCCTCTGCCTAGAAGGAATGATAATATCACTCTTTATCATAACCACCCTTATTGCCTTAAACACACACTCTCCCCTAATTAATATTATACCAATCATCTTACTAGTATTCGCCGCTTGTGAAGCAGCAGTAGGTCTTGCCTTACTAGTCTCAATTTCCAACACATACGGACTAGACTACATTCACAACCTGAACCTGCTTCAATGCTAAAAGTAATTATCCCCACAACCATACTACTACCTATAACATGACTCTCCAAAAATGATATAATCTGAATCAACCTGACTGTACACAGCCTAACCATTAGCCTCATTCCCTTGCTATTCTTCAACCAAACCAATACCAACCTCCTCAACCACTCAACCTACCTATCCTCTGACCCACTAACAACACCTCTCCTAACGCTAACTATCTGACTCCTACCTCTCATAATCATAGCAAGCCAATATCACCTATGCAACGAACCTCCCTCACAAAAGAAACTCTTTCTCTCCATAATAATTCTTCTACAAATCACCCTAATTCTAACATTCATAACCACAGAACTAATTATATTTTACATCCTATTTGAAACCACCCTCATTCCTACTCTAATTATCATTACTAAATGAGGAAACCAAGCAGAACGTCTTAATGCAAGTACATATTTTCTATTCTACACACTAGCCGGCTCCCTGCCCCTACTCATCATACTAAGCCACACCTATAACAACACAGGCTCACTAAACATTACACTACTAACGCTCACAAACCGAAAACTAACAACCACCTGATCCCACGGCTTTACCTGACTAGCATGCATAATAGCCTTCATGACAAAAATACCCCTATATGGCTTACACCTATGACTTCCCAAAGCCCATGTTGAAGCTCCCATTGCAGGATCAATAGTTCTTGCCGCAGTACTCCTAAAACTAGGTGGCTACGGCATAATACGACTCACCCCTATCCTTGACCCCTCTGACAGAATACATAGCCTATCCATTCCTCATACTATCCCTATGAGGCATAATCATAACAAGTCTAACATGCCTCCGACAAACAGATCTAAATCACTCATCGCATACTCCTCCGTAAGCCACATGGCTCTTGTAATCGTAGCCTCCTCATCCAAACCCCCTGAAGCTTCTCTGGCGCAACCATCCTTATAATTGCCCATGGACTCACCTCTTCCATATATTTCTGCTTAGCTAACTCAAACTATGAACGCACCCACAGCCGCATCATACTTCTATCTCGAGGACTTCAAATCCTACTTCCACTAGCAGCTTTCTGATGGCTCACAGCAAGCCTTACCAATCTCGCCCTACCCCCCACCATCAACCTACTGGGCGAACTCTTCGCAATCACAACCTCATTCTCTGATCCCATATTACCATCATACTAACAGGACTTAATATACTAATCACAGCCCTCTACTCCCTCCACATATTCACACAATACAACGAGGAGCACTTACGCATCACATAATTAACATAAAACCCCCCTTCACACGAGAAAATACACTAATACTCATACACCTCGCCCCAATTATTCTTCTATCTTTCAACCCAACATCATCCTAGGGTTCACTTCCTGTAGATATAGTTTAACTAAAACATTAGATTGTGAATCTAACTACAGAGGCTCACCACCCCTTATTTACCGAGAAAACCATAAGGACTGCTAATCCACATCTCCGTACTTAAAACTACGGTTTTCTCAACTTTTAAAGGATAACAGCCATCCGTTGACCTTAGGAGTCAAAAACATTGGTGCAACTCCAAATAAAAGTAGTAATCATGTGCACCTCCATCATAATAACAACCCTTACCTCCTAACTCTTCAGTTTTTGCTTCCCTCATCAGTCCTAATAAAAAACGCTCATACCCAAACTACGTAAAAATAACCGTAATATATGCCTTCATCACCAGCCTCATCCAACAACCCTATTCATCTTTCTAAACCAAGAAACAACCATTTGAAGCTGACATTGAGTAGTGACTCAAACATTAAGCCTAACACTAAGCTTTAAACTAGATTACTTCTCCATAATATTCATTCCAATTGCACTATTCATCACCTGATCTATTATAGAATTCTCACTATGGTACATAAACTCAGACCCAAGCATCAACCAATTCTTCAAATACCTTCTCATTTCCTTATCACCATACTAATTCTAGTTACTGCTAACAACCTCTTCCAGTTCTTTATCGGCTGGGAGGGCGTGGGGATTATATCATTCCTCTTAATTTAGCTGGTGGCACGCTCGAGCAGATGCTAACACAGCAGCCATCCAGGCAATCCTATACAACCGCATCGGCGACATTGGTCTCATCCTAGCTATAGCATGATTCTCCTACATTGCAACTCATGGGACTTTCAACAAATACTAACCCTAAACTCCAACCCAAGCTCCTCCCACTAATAGGCCTCCTCCTAGCAGCAGCAGGAAAATCAGCTCAATTTGGCCTCCACCCCTGACTACCCTCTGCCATAGAAGGCCCGACTCCAGTCTCAGCTCTACTTCACTCCAGCACCATAGTCGTCGCCGGGGTGTTCCTACTCATTCGCTTCCACCCTCTATTAGAAACCAATATACTAATTCAAAGTCTCACACTATGCCTAGGAGCTATCACCACCCTCTTTATAGCCATCTGTGCCCTCGCACAAAATGATATTAAAAAAATTGTAGCCTTCTCCACCTCAAGCCAACTAGGCCTAATAATGGTTACCATTGGCATCAACCAACCACACCTAGCATTCCTACACATCTGCACCCATGCCTTCTTTAAAGCCATACTTTTTATATGCTCCGGATCCATCATCCACAACCTAAGCAACGAACAAGACATTCGAAAAATAGGAGGCCTATTAAAACAATACCCCTCACCTCAACTTCCCTAACCATTGGCAGCCTGGCACTCACAGGAATACCCTTCCTCACAGGCTTCTACTCCAAAGACCTCATCATCGAAGCCACAAACACATCGTATACCAACGCCTGAGCCCTATTTATTACTCTCATCGCCACCTCCCTAACAAGCGCTATACTACTCGAACCATTCTCCTCACCCTAACAGGACAACCCCGCTTCCCAGCCTAACAAGCATTAACGAAAACAACCCCGCCCTACTAAACCCAATTAAACGCCTCACAATAGGCAGCATAATCACAGGATTTCTTATCACCAATAGCATCCCCCCACCACACCCCTCCAACCAACAATACCCCTCTACTTAAACTCTCAGCCCTATGCGCAACCGCCCTAGGCTTCCTAGCAGCTCTAGACCTCACTCTAATAACAAACAAACTAAAAATAAAAAACCCATCACAAATATTCAAATTCTCCAGCATACTAGGATACTTCCCCACCACAATTCACCGCATAGTCCCCTATCAAAATCTACTTATAAGCCAAAACTTAGCTCTCCTCCTATTAGACTTAACATGACTAGAAAAATCCATACCCAAAATAATCTCACAAGCACACACCACCGCTTCCATAACCGTAACCCCCAAAAGGCATAATCAAACTCTATTCCCTTTCCTTCCTCATCCCCCTTACTCTAGCCCTACTCTTAATAATATAACCTATTGCCCCGAATAATCTCAATCACAACGTACACACCAACAAACAGCGTCCAACAGCAACCACACTAATCAACGCCCATAATCATATAAGGCACCCGCACCAATAGAATCACCTCGAATAAGCCCCGACCCCTCCTCCTCAAAATCACCCAATCACCAGTATCACTAAAACCGACCACCACTACTACTGCCTCATCTAAACTTAAACCCATAGAACCAATACCACCTCCATCATCAACCCTACTAAAAGACCCCCTAAAACCTCAACCCCGAACCTCATGTCTCAGGGTATTCTTCAATAGCTATTGCTGTAGTATAACCAAAACAACTATCATACCTCCCAGATAAACCAAAAACATCATTAAACCATATAAACCCCCCACAATTCAAAACAATCACACAACCAACCACACCACTAACAATTAACGCTAAACCCCCATAAATAGGAGAAGGCTTGGAAGAAAAACCCACAAACCCCATAACTAACAGTACACTCAATGTAAACAGAACATACATCATCGCTTCCATATGGACTCCAACCATAACTAATGATATGAAAAACCATCGTTGTATTTCAACTATAAAAGCACCAATGACTCCAATACGTAAATCCAACCCAATCATAAAAATAATTAACCACTCCCTCATTGACTTACCCACCCCGCCTAACCTCTCCATGTGATGAAACTTCGGCTCACTCCTTGCAGCCTGCCTAACTCTACAAATCATCACAGGCTTATTCTTAGCAATACACTACTCACCAGACACCTCCTCTGCCTTCTCCTCAATTGCACACATTACCCGAGATGTCAACTACGGCTGGACCACTCGCTACCTCCACGCCAATGGTGCCTCTGCACTCTTCATCTGCCTTTTCCTACACATAGGCCGAGGCCTCTACTACGGCTCATACCTTCTTCAAGAAACCTGAAACATCGGGATTATACTCCTTCTTATAACAATGACAACGGCTTTCATGGGCTACGTTCTCCCATGAGGCCAAATATCATTCTGGGGGGCAACCGTAATCACAAACTTACTGTCAGCAATCCCCTATATCGAACTAATATCGTCCAATGAATCTGAGGTGGATACGCCATTGGCAGCCCTACTCTCACACGATTCTTCACCCTGCACTTCATCCTACCCTTCATCATCGTCGCCCTCACAGCCGTACACCTACTTTTTCCTACACGAAACAGGATCAAACAACCCCTGCGGAATTTCCTCCGACTCGGATAAAATCACCTTTCACCCCTACTACACAATCAAAGACATCCTAGGCCTAATCCTCCTTCTCTTTGCCCTAGCAACACTAACACTATTCTTACCCAATCTCCTAAACGACCCAAACAACTATATTCCAGCTGACCACTAAATACCCCCCCACACATCAAGCCGGAATGATACTTCCTATTCGCATACACAATCCTGCGATCTGTCCCCAACAAATTAGGGGGTGTGTTAGCACTCTTCCTATCAATCTTCATCCTAGCAACCATCCCCATACTCCACAAATCCAAACAACAAAGCATATATTTCGCCCACTCAGCCAATTCCTATTCTGACTCCTAGTCACGACCCTACTAACCCTCACCTGAATTGGAAGCGAACCAATAACCCAACCCCTTATCACCATCGGCCAAGTAGCATCCATAATATACTTCACAACAATTCTAATCCTAATACCACTAGCCTCCCTAATCGAAAACAACCTACTCAAGTGAACTTGCCCTCGTAGTATAAACTAATACACTGGCCTTGTAAACCAGAAATGAAACATTCTTCCTAGGGCAATCAGAAAGAAAGTATCCAACTCCACCACCAGCACCCAAAGCTGGTATTCTAATTTAAACTACTTTCTGTATTCTTATGTTGTATGGTCTCCACAGCACAACTCAGTACAACCCACTCATTATATTATTATGTAATTCGTGCATTACTGCTAGTCACCATGTATATTATATAGTACTATATATGCTTGACTGTACATAAAACATATTATTACATATCAACTTAACATTCTCGAAAAGCATGCTTACAAGCAAGAACCCTCCTAGGAACCATCAACAGTAGTACATAGCGTGACCTACTCCAAATTAAATCACCTTCCCTACGAATATTGACCACACCAGTCCATGCCAGTCGTCCATAGTACATTAAATCGTTCATCGTACATAGCACATACCTATTAAATAATCCTCCTCACTACGGATGCCCCCCCTCACTTAGGAATCCCTTGCTCACCATCCTCCGTGAAACCAACATCCCGCACAAGAGTACTACTCTCCTCGCTCCGGGCCCATAACTCGTGGGGGTAGCTATACCTGAACTGTATCCGGCATCTGGTTCTTACCTCAGGGCCATAACAACCAAGATCGCCCACACGTTCCCCTTAAATAAGACATCTCGATGGATCACGGGTCTATCACCCTATTAACCAGTCACGGGAGCTTTCCATGCATTTGGTATCTTTTATCTCTGGTCCGCACGCAACCCCATTGCAGAATGCTGACTCCCACCACATCCCGTCCTGAATGCGCCTGTCTTTGATTCCTAGTACAATACAGCTATTGATCGCACCTACGTTCAATATTCTAGCTCCCCGCAGACCTTAAGCAAGGTGTTATTTAATTCATGCTTGTAGGACATACTAATAATTACCCTGGTAACACCACACCACATAACCATGGCAATATCTCATCAAACCCCCCCACCCCCATCTCCAATCTTCACCCAAAACCCACTCTTGCCAAACCCCAAAAACAAAAGTCTTAATATATCCGATCGGAGCCTATATTTTCATCTTTTAGGTTTGCACAACTCCAACTGCCATTCCCTCAACTAACAAATATTTACTTCACTAAACACTCTTAACACTAACCCTCATCAAACTCCCACCACACAACCCGAAAGAAATTACCCCACAATTATGCCAACACCCCCGTTTATGTAGCTTAACCACCCAAAGCAAGACACTGAAAATGCCTAGACGGGTTTGCACACCCCATAAACAAATAGGCTTGGTCCTGGCCTTTCTATTGGCTTTTAGCAAGACTACACATGCAAGCATCCCCGCTCCAGTGAAGACGCCCTACAAACCATTATGACGAAGAGGAGCAAGCATCAAGCACGCACACGCAGCTCAAAACGCTTTGCCTAGCCACACCCCACGGGAGACAGCAGTGATAAACATTTAGCAATGAACGAAAGTTTAACTAAGCCATGCTATATTTAGGGTTGGTCAATCTCGTGCCAGCCACCGCGGTCACACGATTGACCCTAGCTAATAGAGATCGGCGTAGAGGGTGTTTAAGATCTGGCACAATAAAGCTAAACTCCATCTAAACTGTAAAACCCTAGCTGATGTAAAATAAACTACGAAAGTGGCTTTAAAGCTTCTGAACACACAATAGCCAGGACCCAAACTGGGATTAGACACCCCACTATGCTTGGCCCTAAACCTCAGTAGTTAAACAACAAAACTACTCGCCAGAATACTACGAGCAACGGCTTAAAACTCAAAGGACTTGACGGTGCTTTACATCCCCCTAGAGGAGCCTGTTTCATAATCGATAAACCCCGATCTACCCCACCCTCTCTTGCTCAGCCTATATACCGCCATCTTCAGCAAACCCTGATAAAGGTTACAAAGTGAGCGCAAACGCCTCCCCGCAAAAACGTTAGGTCAAGGTGTAGCCCATGAGACGGTAAAAAATGGGCTACATTTTCTATATCAGAAAACTCCACGAAAACTCTTATGAAATTTGAGAGTCCAAGGAGGATTTAGCAGTAAATTAAGAATAGAGTGCTTAATTGAACGAGGCCATAAAGCGCGCACACACCGCCCGTCACTCCCCTCAAATATATTTAAGGAGCATCTTAACTAAACACCCCAGTATCTATATAGAGGGGATAAGTCGTAACATGGTAAGTGTACTGGAAGGTGCACTTGGATAAATCAAGGTATAGCTTAATATAAAGCACCTGGCTTACACCCAGAAAATCTCAACATCACTTGATTACCTTGAGCCAATACTAGCCCCAAGCATAATCAACACTAATAACAAACCAACACACACACACTAAACCATTTACCTATACAAAGTATAGGCGATAGAAATTTTAATCTGGCGCTATAGATATAGTACCGCAAGGGAAAGATAGATAAACCACCTAAGCACAAAACAGCAAGGACTAGCCCCTGTACCTTTCGCATAATGGATTAGCTAGAAACAATTTTACGAAGAGAACTATAAGCCAAATTCCCCGAAACCAGACGAGCTACCCAAAAACAGCTAAAAGAGCGCACCCATCTATGTAGCAAAATAGTGGGAAGATTTCTGGGTAGGGGTGACAAGCCTACCGAGCCTGGTGATAGCTGGTTATCCAAGACAGAATCTTAGTTCAACCTTAAGCTTACCCACAGAACTTCCTAATCCCCCTGTAAGCTTAATTGTCAGTCTAAAGAGGGACAGCTCTTTAGACACTAGGAAAAAACCTTACGGAGAGAGTAAAACCCCTTAACTGCCATAGTTGGCTTAAAAGCAGCCATCAATTAAGAAAGCGTTCAAGCTCAACATTAACGATCTCAAAATACCAAACACATAACTGAACTCCTCACACCACATTGGATTAATCTATCACCATATAGAAGCAATAATGCTAGTATAAGTAACATGAATACTTTCTCCACTGCATAAGCCTAAATCGGACCGAAAGCCTCACCGACACTTAACAGCCAGGCACAGCAAACACAAACAAGCCCATGCTACCTTCACTGTTAACCCAACACTGGCATGCCTCAAGGAAAGGTTAAAAAAAGTAAAAGGAACTCGGCAAACTCAAACCCCGCCTGTTTACCAAAAACATCACCTCTAGCATTACTAGTATTAGAGGCACTGCCTGCCCGGTGACACACGTTTAACGGCCGCGGTACCCTGACCGTGCAAAGGTAGCATAATCACTTGTTCTTTAAATAGGGACTCGCATGAAAGGCACCACGAGGGTTTAACTGTCTCTTACTTTCAACCAGTGAAATTGACCTGCCCGTGAAGAGACGGGCATAAAACAATAAGACGAGAAGACCCTATGGAGCTTTAATTTATTAATACAATCAAAAACCTCACAAACCCACGGACCTCTAAACTACTACACCTGTATTAAAAATTTTGGTTGGGGCGACCTCGGAGCATAACAAAACCTCCGAACAATACATGCCAAGACCACACAAGTCAAAGCGAACTAACCCATAATTGATCCAATAATTTGATCAACGGAACAAGTTACCCTAGGGATAACAGCGCAATTCTATTCTAGAGTCCATATCGACAATAGAGCTTACGACCTCGATGTTGGATCAGGACATCCTAATGGTGCAGCAGCTATCAAGGGTTCGTTTGTTCAACGATTAAAGTCCTACGTGATCTGAGTTCAGACCGGAGCAATCCAGGTCGGTTTCTATCTATTGTGTATTTCTCCCTGTACGAAAGGACAAGAGAAATAAGGCCCACTTCACCAAAGCGCCTTCATTACATAAATGACCTAATCTCAATTTAACAAAATACCACATACTCTACCCGAAAACAGGGTTTGTTAAGATGGCAGAGCCCGGTAATTGCATAAAACTTAAAACTTTACAACCAGAGGTTCAACCCCTCTTCTTAACACCATGACCACAGTAAACCTCCTACTTCTAATTATACCCACACTAGCCGCCATAGCATTCCTCACACTCATTGAACGAAAGTTACTAGGCTACATACAACTACGAAAAGGACCCAATGTTGTAGGTCCATACGGACTACTACAACCATTCGCTGATGCAGTAAAACTTTTCGCTAAAGAACCCCTAAAACCCTCAACATCTACCACCACCCTCTATATTATCGCACCCGCTTTAGCCTTCTTCATTACCCTCCTCCTATGAACCCCCCTCCCCATACCCAACGCTCTAATCAACTTCAACCTCGGACTCCTATTCACCCTGGCTATACTTAGCCTAATCGCCCACTCCATCCTATGATCAGGATGAGCATCAAACTCAAGCTATGCCCTAATCGGAGCCCTACGAGCCGTCGCCCAAACAATTTCATACGAAGTTACCCTCACTATTATCCTACTATCAGTTCTACTAACAAGCGGCTCATTTAACCTTAACACACTCATTACAACGCAAGAACACCTATGACTTCTCCTACCATCATGACCCCTAGCCATAATATGATTCGCCTCTACACTAGCAGAAACAAACCGAACCCCCTTTGACCTCATAGAAGGCGAATCAGAATTAGTATCAGGCTTTAATATCGAATACGCTGCAGGTCCATTCGCCTTATTCTTCATAGCCGAATACACAAACATCATCATAATAAACGGCCTAACAACCACAATTTTCCTAGGCACATTCTACCCCACCCACTCTCCAGAACTATTCACAACATGTTTCACCATTAAAACACTACTCCTGACTTCCCTATTCCTATGAATCCGAGCAACACACCCCCGATTCCGTTACGATCAACTTATACACCTACTATGAAAAAACTTCCTCCCACTCACACTAGCACTACTCATATGATCCACCTCAACACCCATCGCAATCTCCAGCATTCCCCCTCAAACCTAGAAATATGTCTGACAAAAGAGTTACTTTGATAGAGTAAATAATAGAGGCCTCAACCCTCTTATTTCTAGGACTGCAGGCATCGAACCTACTCCTGAGAACCCAAACTTCTCCGTGCTACCCTATACACCCTATCCTAAAGTAAGGTCAGCTAATCAAGCTATCGGGCCCATACCCCGAAAATGTTGGTCATATCCTTCCCATACTAATCAACCCACTAGCCCAACTCATCATCTACACCACAATAATCACAGGCACACTTATCACAACACTAAGCTCACACTGATTTCTCGCCTGAACAGGCCTAGAAATAAACATACTAGCCTTTATTCCAATTCTAATAAAAAAAACAAACCTCCGCTCTACAGAAGCTGCTATCAAATACTTCCTAACACAAACCACCGCATCCATAATCCTCATAATAGCAATCATCTCCAACAACCTACTATCAGGATGTTGAACAACAACAAGCCACATCAACCAAACCCCATCCCTAATAATAACAACCGCCCTTGCCATAAAACTAGGAATAGCCCCGTTCCACTTCTGAGTCCCAGAAGTCACTCAAGGGACATCCTTAACTTCCGGCCTGCTCCTTCTTACATGACAAAAACTAGCCCCCATCTTAATCATATACCAAATTCACCCATCAATCAACACCCATACCCTCCTAATCCTCTCTACCCTATCCATCACGGTAGGTAGCTGAGGGGGTCTAAACCAAACACAATTACGCAAAATCCTAGGATACTCTTCAATCACTCACATAGGCTGAATAATAATAACATTAGTGTACAACCCAACTACTACAATTCTCTATTTAACCATATACATCACCCTAACAACCACCATATTCCTAATCCTTAACCTAAACACAAGCACCACAACCCTTATACTATCCCGCACCTGGAACAAATTAACCTACTTAGCACCACTAACAGCACTCACCCTCATATCCCTAGGAGGTTTACCCCCTCTAACCGGCTTCCTACCCAAGTGAATTATTATTCAAGAACTCACAATGAACAACAACTTCCTTATCCCTTCTATCATAACTATCATAACCCTACTTAACCTATATTTCTACATACGCCTAATCTATACCACCTCCCTAACACTACTCCCCACATCCAATAACACAAAAATAACATGACAACTCGAAAATACAAAACCCATACCCCTCATCCCCTCACTCACTATCATCTCTACCCTCTTACTACCAATCTCCCCCCTAGTCTTAACCACCCACTAGAAATTTAGGTTAAACAAGACCAAGAGCCTTCAAAGCCCTTAGTAAGTAAAAACACTTAATTTCTGAAACACATAAGGACTGCAAACACCTACTCTGCATCAATTGAACGCAAATCAACCACTTTAATTAAGCTAAGCCCTCACTAGATCAATGGGATTCAAACCCACAAAAACTTAGTTAACAGCTAAACACCCCAATCGACTGGCTTTGATCCACTTCTCCCGCCGCAGGAAAAAAAGGCGGGAGAAGCCCCGGCAGAAACTCTAAACTACTCCTTTGAATTTGCAATTCAACATGAAAATCACCTCGGGGCTGGTAAAAGGAGGACTAGACCTCCATCTTTAGGTTTACAGCCTAATACTTACTCAGCCATTTTACCACCTATGCTCATTAACCGTTGGCTCTTTTCAACAAACCACAAAGATATTGGGACCCTATACTTACTGTTTGGTGCATGAGCTGGAGTTATAGGTACAGCCCTGAGCCTTCTTATCCGAGCTGAACTAGGTCAACCCGGCAGCCTATTAGGAAACGACCACATCTACAACGTTATCGTAACGGCCCACGCATTCGTTATAATTTTCTTTACAGTCATACCTATTATGATTGGGGGTTTCGGGAATTGATTAGTACCCCTAATAATCGGCGCACCCGACATGGCATTTCCCCGCCTAAATAACATAAGCTTCTGACTCCTCCCTCCTTCTTTCCTGCTACTAATAGCATCAGCCATAGTAGAGGCTGGCGCTGGAACAGGTTGAACGGTATACCCCCCTTTAGCAGGAAACTTCTCCCACCCAGGAGCTTCCGTAGACCTAATCATCTTCTCCCTCCACCTGGCAGGTATTTCCTCTATCCTAGGGGCCATCAACTTTATTACCACTATCATCAACATAAAACCCCCCGCAATATCCCTATACCAAACCCCTTTATTTGTCTGATCAATCTTAATCACAGCAGTCCTTTTACTCCTCTCCCTACCAGTCTTAGCCGCTGGCATTACCATACTGCTAACAGATCGCAACCTCAATACTACCTTTTTTGACCCCGTTGGAGGAGGAGACCCTATCCTATACCAACACCTATTCTGATTCTTTGGCCACCCCGAAGTCTACATCCTCATTCTTCCTGGTTTCGGAGTAGTCTCCCACATTGTAGCCTATTACTCTGGAAAAAAAGAA
>NW_027257794.1:0-27763 GCF_043159975.1 Macaca nemestrina
TTAGTAACTTTCGTTCAATGAGTGTGAGGAATGCTATGGCGGCTAGTGTGGGTATAATTAGAAGTAGGAGGTTTACTGTGGTCATGGTGTTAAGAAGAGGGGTTGAACCTCTGGTTGTAAAGTTTTAAGTTTTATGCAATTACCGGGCTCTGCCATCTTAACAAACCCTGTTTTCGGGTAGAGTATGTGGTATTTTGTTAAATTGAGATTAGGTCATTTATGTAATGAAGGCGCTTTGGTGAAGTGGGCCTTATTTCTCTTGTCCTTTCGTACAGGGAGAAATACACAATAGATAGAAACCGACCTGGATTGCTCCGGTCTGAACTCAGATCACGTAGGACTTTAATCGTTGAACAAACGAACCCTTGATAGCTGCTGCACCATTAGGATGTCCTGATCCAACATCGAGGTCGTAAGCTCTATTGTCGATATGGACTCTAGAATAGAATTGCGCTGTTATCCCTAGGGTAACTTGTTCCGTTGATCAAATTATTGGATCAATTATGGGTTAGTTCGCTTTGACTTGTGTGGTCTTGGCATGTATTGTTCGGAGGTTTTGTTATGCTCCGAGGTCGCCCCAACCAAAATTTTTAATACAGGTGTAGTAGTTTAGAGGTCCGTGGGTTTGTGAGGTTTTTGATTGTATTAATAAATTAAAGCTCCATAGGGTCTTCTCGTCTTATTGTTTTATGCCCGTCTCTTCACGGGCAGGTCAATTTCACTGGTTGAAAGTAAGAGACAGTTAAACCCTCGTGGTGCCTTTCATGCGAGTCCCTATTTAAAGAACAAGTGATTATGCTACCTTTGCACGGTCAGGGTACCGCGGCCGTTAAACGTGTGTCACCGGGCAGGCAGTGCCTCTAATACTAGTAATGCTAGAGGTGATGTTTTTGGTAAACAGGCGGGGTTTGAGTTTGCCGAGTTCCTTTTACTTTTTTTAACCTTTCCTTGAGGCATGCCAGTGTTGGGTTAACAGTGAAGGTAGCATGGGCTTGTTTGTGTTTGCTGTGCCTGGCTGTTAAGTGTCGGTGAGGCTTTCGGTCCGATTTAGGCTTATGCAGTGGAGAAAGTATTCATGTTACTTATACTAGCATTATTGCTTCTATATGGTGATAGATTAATCCAATGTGGTGTGAGGAGTTCAGTTATGTGTTTGGTATTTTGAGATCGTTAATGTTGAGCTTGAACGCTTTCTTAATTGATGGCTGCTTTTAAGCCAACTATGGCAGTTAAGGGGTTTTACTCTCTCCGTAAGGTTTTTTCCTAGTGTCTAAAGAGCTGTCCCTCTTTAGACTGACAATTAAGCTTACAGGGGGATTAGGAAGTTCTGTGGGTAAGCTTAAGGTTGAACTAAGATTCTGTCTTGGATAACCAGCTATCACCAGGCTCGGTAGGCTTGTCACCCCTACCCAGAAATCTTCCCACTATTTTGCTACATAGATGGGTGCGCTCTTTTAGCTGTTTTTGGGTAGCTCGTCTGGTTTCGGGGAATTTGGCTTATAGTTCTCTTCGTAAAATTGTTTCTAGCTAATCCATTATGCGAAAGGTACAGGGGCTAGTCCTTGCTGTTTTGTGCTTAGGTGGTTTATCTATCTTTCCCTTGCGGTACTATATCTATAGCGCCAGATTAAAATTTCTATCGCCTATACTTTGTATAGGTAAATGGTTTAGTGTGTGTGTGTTGGTTTGTTATTAGTGTTGATTATGCTTGGGGCTAGTATTGGCTCAAGGTAATCAAGTGATGTTGAGATTTTCTGGGTGTAAGCCAGGTGCTTTATATTAAGCTATACCTTGATTTATCCAAGTGCACCTTCCAGTACACTTACCATGTTACGACTTATCCCCTCTATATAGATACTGGGGTGTTTAGTTAAGATGCTCCTTAAATATATTTGAGGGGAGTGACGGGCGGTGTGTGCGCGCTTTATGGCCTCGTTCAATTAAGCACTCTATTCTTAATTTACTGCTAAATCCTCCTTGGACTCTCAAATTTCATAAGAGTTTTCGTGGAGTTTTCTGATATAGAAAATGTAGCCCATTTTTTACCGTCTCATGGGCTACACCTTGACCTAACGTTTTTGCGGGGAGGCGTTTGCGCTCACTTTGTAACCTTTATCAGGGTTTGCTGAAGATGGCGGTATATAGGCTGAGCAAGAGAGGGTGGGGTAGATCGGGGTTTATCGATTATGAAACAGGCTCCTCTAGGGGGATGTAAAGCACCGTCAAGTCCTTTGAGTTTTAAGCCGTTGCTCGTAGTATTCTGGCGAGTAGTTTTGTTGTTTAACTACTGAGGTTTAGGGCCAAGCATAGTGGGGTGTCTAATCCCAGTTTGGGTCCTGGCTATTGTGTGTTCAGAAGCTTTAAAGCCACTTTCGTAGTTTATTTTACATCAGCTAGGGTTTTACAGTTTAGATGGAGTTTAGCTTTATTGTGCCAGATCTTAAACACCCTCTACGCCGATCTCTATTAGCTAGGGTCAATCGTGTGACCGCGGTGGCTGGCACGAGATTGACCAACCCTAAATATAGCATGGCTTAGTTAAACTTTCGTTCATTGCTAAATGTTTATCACTGCTGTCTCCCGTGGGGGTGTGGCTAGGCAAAGCGTTTTGAGCTGCGTGTGCGTGCTTGATGCTTGCTCCTCTTCGTCATAATGGTTTGTAGGGCGTCTTCACTGGAGCGGGGATGCTTGCATGTGTAGTCTTGCTAAAAGCCAATAGAAAGGCCAGGACCAAGCCTATTTGTTTATGGGGTGTGCAAACCCGTCTAGGCATTTTCAGTGTCTTGCTTTGGGTGGTTAAGCTACATAAACGGGGGTGTTGGCATAATTGTGGGGTAATTTCTTTCGGGTTGTGTGGTGGGAGTTTGATGAGGGTTAGTGTTAAGAGTGTTTAGTGAAGTAAATATTTGTTAGTTGAGGGAATGGCAGTTGGAGTTGTGCAAACCTAAAAGATGAAAATATAGGCTCCGATCGGATATATTAAGACTTTTGTTTTTGGGGTTTGGCAAGAGTGGGTTTTGGGTGAAGATTGGAGATGGGGGTGGGGGGGTTTGATGAGATATTGCCATGGTTATGTGGTGTGGTGTTACCAGGGTAATTATTAGTATGTCCTACAAGCATGAATTAAATAACACCTTGCTTAAGGTCTGCGGGGAGCTAGAATATTGAACGTAGGTGCGATCAATAGCTGTATTGTACTAGGAATCAAAGACAGGCGCATTCAGGACGGGATGTGGTGGGAGTCAGCATTCTGCAATGGGGTTGCGTGCGGACCAGAGATAAAAGATACCAAATGCATGGAAAGCTCCCGTGACTGGTTAATAGGGTGATAGACCCGTGATCCATCGAGATGTCTTATTTAAGGGGAACGTGTGGGCGATCTTGGTTGTTATGGCCCTGAGGTAAGAACCAGATGCCGGATACAGTTCAGGTATAGCTACCCCCACGAGTTATGGGCCCGGAGCGAGGAGAGTAGTACTCTTGTGCGGGATGTTGGTTTCACGGAGGATGGTGAGCAAGGGATTCCTAAGTGAGGGGGGGCATCCGTAGTGAGGAGGATTATTTAATAGGTATGTGCTATGTACGATGAACGATTTAATGTACTATGGACGACTGGCATGGACTGGTGTGGTCAATATTCGTAGGGAAGGTGATTTAATTTGGAGTAGGTCACGCTATGTACTACTGTTGATGGTTCCTAGGAGGGTTCTTGCTTGTAAGCATGCTTTTCGAGAATGTTAAGTTGATATGTAATAATATGTTTTATGTACAGTCAAGCATATATAGTACTATATAATATACATGGTGACTAGCAGTAATGCACGAATTACATAATAATATAATGAGTGGGTTGTACTGATTTGTGCTGTGGAGACCATACAACATAAGAATACAGAAAGTAGTTTAAATTAGAATACCAGCTTTGGGTGCTGGTGGTGGAGTTGGATACTTTCTTTCTGATTGCCCTAGGAAGAATGTTTCATTTCTGGTTTACAAGGCCAGTGTATTAGTTTATACTACGAGGGCAAGTTCACTTGAGTAGGTTGTTTTCGATTAGGGAGGCTAGTGGTATTAGGATTAGAATTGTTGTGAAGTATATTATGGATGCTACTTGGCCGATGGTGATAAGGGGTTGGGTTATTGGTTCGCTTCCAATTCAGGTGAGGGTTAGTAGGGTCGTGACTAGGAGTCAGAATAGGAATTGGCTGAGTGGGCGAAATATTATGCTTTGTTGTTTGGATTTGTGGAGTATGGGGATGGTTGCTAGGATGAAGATTGATAGGAAGAGTGCTAACACACCCCCTAATTTGTTGGGGACAGATCGCAGGATTGTGTATGCGAATAGGAAGTATCATTCCGGCTTGATGTGTGGGGGGGTATTTAGTGGGTCAGCTGGAATATAGTTGTTTGGGTCGTTTAGGAGATTGGGTAAGAATAGTGTTAGTGTTGCTAGGGCAAAGAGAAGGAGGATTAGGCCTAGGATGTCTTTGATTGTGTAGTAGGGGTGAAAGGTGATTTTATCCGAGTCGGAGGAAATTCCGCAGGGGTTGTTTGATCCTGTTTCGTGTAGGAAAAGTAGGTGTACGGCTGTGAGGGCGACGATGATGAAGGGTAGGATGAAGTGCAGGGTGAAGAATCGTGTGAGAGTAGGGCTGCCAATGGCGTATCCACCTCAGATTCATTGGACGATATTAGTTCCGATATAGGGGATTGCTGACAGTAAGTTTGTGATTACGGTTGCCCCCCAGAATGATATTTGGCCTCATGGGAGAACGTAGCCCATGAAAGCCGTTGTCATTGTTATAAGAAGGAGTATAATCCCGATGTTTCAGGTTTCTTGAAGAAGGTATGAGCCGTAGTAGAGGCCTCGGCCTATGTGTAGGAAAAGGCAGATGAAGAGTGCAGAGGCACCATTGGCGTGGAGGTAGCGAGTGGTCCAGCCGTAGTTGACATCTCGGGTAATGTGTGCAATTGAGGAGAAGGCAGAGGAGGTGTCTGGTGAGTAGTGTATTGCTAAGAATAAGCCTGTGATGATTTGTAGAGTTAGGCAGGCTGCAAGGAGTGAGCCGAAGTTTCATCACATGGAGAGGTTAGGCGGGGTGGGTAAGTCAATGAGGGAGTGGTTAATTATTTTTATGATTGGGTTGGATTTACGTATTGGAGTCATTGGTGCTTTTATAGTTGAAATACAACGATGGTTTTTCATATCATTAGTTATGGTTGGAGTCCATATGGAAGCGATGATGTATGTTCTGTTTACATTGAGTGTACTGTTAGTTATGGGGTTTGTGGGTTTTTCTTCCAAGCCTTCTCCTATTTATGGGGGTTTAGCGTTAATTGTTAGTGGTGTGGTTGGTTGTGTGATTGTTTTGAATTGTGGGGGGGTTTATATGGGTTTAATGATGTTTTTGGTTTATCTGGGAGGTATGATAGTTGTTTTTGGTTATACTACAGCAATAGCTATTGAAGAATACCCTGAGACATGAGGTTCGGGGTTTGAGGTTTTAGGGGGTCTTTTAGTAGGGTTGATGATGGAGGTGGTATTGGTTCTATGGGTTTTAAGTTTAGATGAGGCAGTAGTAGTGGTGGTCGGTTTTAGTGATACTGGTGATTGGGTGATTTTTGAGGAGGAGGGGTCGGGGCTTATTCGAGGTGATTCTATTGGTGCGGGTGCCTTATATGATTATGGGCGTTGATTAGTGGTGGTTGCTGGTTGGACGCTGTTTGTTGGTGTGTACGTTGTGATTGAGATTATTCGGGGCAATAGGTTATATTATTAAGAGTAGGGCTAGAGTAAGGGGGATGAGGAAGGAAAGGGAATAGAGTTTGATTATGCCTTTTTGGGGGGTTACGGTTATGGAAGCGGTGGTGTGTGCTTGTGAGATTATTTTGGGTATGGATTTTTCTAGTCATGTTAAGTCTAATAGGAGGAGAGCTAAGTTTTGGCTTATAAGTAGATTTTGATAGGGGACTATGCGGTGAATTGTGGTGGGGAAGTATCCTAGTATGCTGGAGAATTTGAATATTTGTGATGGGTTTTTTATTTTTAGTTTGTTTGTTATTAGAGTGAGGTCTAGAGCTGCTAGGAAGCCTAGGGCGGTTGCGCATAGGGCTGAGAGTTTTAAGTAGAGGGGTATTGTTGGTTGGAGGGGTGTGGTGGGGGGGATGCTATTGGTGATAAGAAATCCTGTGATTATGCTGCCTATTGTGAGGCGTTTAATTGGGTTTAGTAGGGCGGGGTTGTTTTCGTTAATGCTTGTTAGGGCTGGGAAGCGGGGTTGTCCTGTTAGGGTGAGGAGAATGGTTCGAGTAGTATAGGCGCTTGTTAGGGAGGTGGCGATGAGAGTAATAAATAGGGCTCAGGCGTTGGTATACGATGTGTTTGTGGCTTCGATGATGAGGTCTTTGGAGTAGAAGCCTGTGAGGAAGGGTATTCCTGTGAGTGCCAGGCTGCCAATGGTTAGGGAAGTTGAGGTGAGGGGTATTGTTTTAAATAGGCCTCCTATTTTTCGAATGTCTTGTTCGTTGCTTAGGTTGTGGATGATGGATCCGGAGCATATAAAAAGTATGGCTTTAAAGAAGGCATGGGTGCAGATGTGTAGGAATGCTAGGTGTGGTTGGTTGATGCCAATGGTAACCATTATTAGGCCTAGTTGGCTTGAGGTGGAGAAGGCTACAATTTTTTTAATATCATTTTGTGCGAGGGCACAGATGGCTATAAAGAGGGTGGTGATAGCTCCTAGGCATAGTGTGAGACTTTGAATTAGTATATTGGTTTCTATTAGAGGGTGGAAGCGAATGAGTAGGAACACCCCGGCGACGACTATGGTGCTGGAGTGAAGTAGAGCTGAGACTGGAGTCGGGCCTTCTATGGCAGAGGGTAGTCAGGGGTGGAGGCCAAATTGAGCTGATTTTCCTGCTGCTGCTAGGAGGAGGCCTATTAGTGGGAGGGAGCTTGGGTTGGAGTTTAGGGTTAGTATTTGTTGAAAGTCCCATGAGTTGCAATGTAGGAGGAATCATGCTATAGCTAGGATGAGACCAATGTCGCCGATGCGGTTGTATAGGATTGCCTGGATGGCTGCTGTGTTAGCATCTGCTCGAGCGTGCCACCAGCTAATTAAGAGGAATGATATAATCCCCACGCCCTCCCAGCCGATAAAGAACTGGAAGAGGTTGTTAGCAGTAACTAGAATTAGTATGGTGATAAGGAAAATGAGAAGGTATTTGAAGAATTGGTTGATGCTTGGGTCTGAGTTTATGTACCATAGTGAGAATTCTATAATAGATCAGGTGATGAATAGTGCAATTGGAATGAATATTATGGAGAAGTAATCTAGTTTAAAGCTTAGTGTTAGGCTTAATGTTTGAGTCACTACTCAATGTCAGCTTCAAATGGTTGTTTCTTGGTTTAGAAAGATGAATAGGGTTGTTGGGATGAGGCTGGTGATGAAGGCATATATTACGGTTATTTTTACGTAGTTTGGGTATGAGCGTTTTTTATTAGGACTGATGAGGGAAGCAAAAACTGGAAGAGTTAGGGAGGTAAGGGTTGTTATTATGATGGAGGTGCACATGATTACTACTTTTATTTGGAGTTGCACCAATGTTTTTGACTCCTAAGGTCAACGGATGGCTGTTATCCTTTAAAAGTTGAGAAAACCGTAGTTTTAAGTACGGAGATGTGGATTAGCAGTCCTTATGGGTTTTCTCGGTAAATAAGGGGTGGTGAGCCTCTGTAGTTAGATTCACAATCTAATGTTTTAGTTAAACTATATCTACAGGAAGTGAACCCTAGGATGATGTTGGGGTTGAAAGATAGAAGAATAATTGGGGCGAGGTGTATGAGTATTAGTGTATTTTCTCGTGTGAAGGGGGGTTTTATGTTAATTATGTGATGCGTAAGTGCTCCTCGTTGTATTGTGATGAATATGTGGAGGGAGTAGAGGGCTGTGATTAGTATATTAAGTCCTGTTAGTATGATGGTAATATGGGATCAGGAGAATGAGGTTGTGATTGCGAAGAGTTCGCCCAGTAGGTTGATGGTGGGGGGTAGGGCGAGATTGGTAAGGCTTGCTGTGAGCCATCAGAAAGCTGCTAGTGGAAGTAGGATTTGAAGTCCTCGAGATAGAAGTATGATGCGGCTGTGGGTGCGTTCATAGTTTGAGTTAGCTAAGCAGAAATATATGGAAGAGGTGAGTCCATGGGCAATTATAAGGATGGTTGCGCCAGAGAAGCTTCAGGGGGTTTGGATGAGGGAGGCTACGATTACAAGAGCCATGTGGCTTACGGAGGAGTATGCGATGAGTGATTTTAGATCTGTTTGTCGGAGGCATGTTAGACTTGTTATGATTATGCCTCATAGGGATAGTATGAGGAATGGATAGGCTATGTATTCTGTCAGAGGGTCAAGGATAGGGGTGAGTCGTATTATGCCGTAGCCACCTAGTTTTAGGAGTACTGCGGCAAGAACTATTGATCCTGCAATGGGAGCTTCAACATGGGCTTTGGGAAGTCATAGGTGTAAGCCATATAGGGGTATTTTTGTCATGAAGGCTATTATGCATGCTAGTCAGGTAAAGCCGTGGGATCAGGTGGTTGTTAGTTTTCGGTTTGTGAGCGTTAGTAGTGTAATGTTTAGTGAGCCTGTGTTGTTATAGGTGTGGCTTAGTATGATGAGTAGGGGCAGGGAGCCGGCTAGTGTGTAGAATAGAAAATATGTACTTGCATTAAGACGTTCTGCTTGGTTGCCTCATTTAGTAATGATAATTAGAGTAGGAATGAGGGTGGTTTCAAATAGGATGTAAAATATAATTAGTTCTGTGGTTATGAATGTTAGAATTAGGGTGATTTGTAGAAGAATTATTATGGAGAGAAAGAGTTTCTTTTGTGAGGGAGGTTCGTTGCATAGGTGATATTGGCTTGCTATGATTATGAGAGGTAGGAGTCAGATAGTTAGCGTTAGGAGAGGTGTTGTTAGTGGGTCAGAGGATAGGTAGGTTGAGTGGTTGAGGAGGTTGGTATTGGTTTGGTTGAAGAATAGCAAGGGAATGAGGCTAATGGTTAGGCTGTGTACAGTCAGGTTGATTCAGATTATATCATTTTTGGAGAGTCATGTTATAGGTAGTAGTATGGTTGTGGGGATAATTACTTTTAGCATTGAAGCAGGTTCAGGTTGTGAATGTAGTCTAGTCCGTATGTGTTGGAAATTGAGACTAGTAAGGCAAGACCTACTGCTGCTTCACAAGCGGCGAATACTAGTAAGATGATTGGTATAATATTAATTAGGGGAGAGTGTGTGTTTAAGGCAATAAGGGTGGTTATGATAAAGAGTGATATTATCATTCCTTCTAGGCAGAGGAGAGAAGCTATTAGGTGTGAGCGGTAGGTTAATATGCCTAGAAGAGAGATGGTAAATGCTAATATAATATTTATGTAGGTAGGGGTCATTTGGTTAGTATGATTATCATAATCTAATGAGTCGAAATCATTTGTTTTATTTAAACTACTTACCAATTCGACTCAATCTAACCCCTTTTGAGTTCATTCGTAGGTTAGGCTGAGGATTAGGATAATAATGAAAGCGATGGTTGATTTGATTATTATTGGGAGGTTTGTTGTTTGAATGGCTCATGGTAGGGATAGTAGTAGGGCAATTTCTATGTCGAATAGTAGGAAGGTAATGGCGATTAGGAAAAACTTTATTGAGAACGGAGTACGAGCGGGGTTTAAGGGGTCAAATCCGCATTCGTAGGGGCTAGTTTTTTCTGCATAGGAGTTAAGTTGGGGTAATCAGAATATGATGATTATCAGTAGTGTGGTTAATAGGGTGTTGATTGTTAAGGCTAGTACTAGGTTAATTACTCTTTTTTGAATGTTGTCAAAGCTGGTTGATTGGAAGTCAACTGTACTGGTTATACTAAAAGAGTAGGATCCTCATCAATAGATAGAAATATAGAGGAGTAGTCAGACAACGTCTACAAAGTGTCAATATCAGGCGGCAGCTTCGAAGCCGAAATGGTGGTTTGATGTGAAGTGGTATAGTAGTTGACGGATGAGGCAAATAAAGAGGAATGTGGATCCAATAATGACGTGGAGCCCGTGGAAGCCTGTGGTAATGAAGAATGTTGAACCGTAAATACCATCAGAGATGGTGAATGGCGCTTCAAAGTATTCTGAGATTTGTAGCAGGGTGAAATAAGTGCCTAGTAGGATTGTGATGGACAGGGCTTGGATTGTTTGTTTTCGATCGTTGTTTATGAGGCTGTGATGGGCTCAGGTGATTGTAACTCCGGATGCGAGTAGTACAGAGGTGTTTAGGAGGGGCACCTCTAGGGGTTTAGTGGGGTAATGCCTGTTGGTGGTCAGTGGCCTCCTAAGCAGGGTGTTGGGGCGAGGCTTGAGTGGTAAAATGCTCAGAAGAAGCCGATAAAGAAGAATACTTCTGAGATAATGAATAGTGTTATTCCGCATCGAAGGCCTTTTTGGACAGATGCTGTGTGGTGGCCTTGGTACGTGCTTTCTCGTACAATATCGCGTCATCATTGATATAGGGTTAGTGTATTGGTTAGTAGGCCTAGTATTAGTAAGGTGGTAGAGTAGAAGTGAAATCATATGATTAAGCCCGATGTTATTAAGAAGGCTGACAGAGCTCCTGTCAGTGGTCAGGGACTGGGTTTAACTATGTGATAAGCATGGGTTTGGTGGGTCATTAAGTGTTGTTGTGTAGGTAGAGGCTAATTAGGAGTGTGAAGATGTAGGCTTGAATTAGGGCTACTGCAATCTCTAGAATAGTTAATAGTGCTAGGAGTATAGAAGTTAGCAGGGTTAAGGAGAAGTTAGTGGTTGATAGTGCTAATACAGCGTCTCCAACTAGGTGTATTAGTAGGTGACCAGCTGTAATATTTGCAGTTAGTCGTACGGCCAGGGCTACCGGTTGGATAAGTAGGCTGACAGTTTCGATTATCACTAATATGGGAATGAGAGGTGTGGGTGTACCTTGTGGTAGAAGGTGGGCTAGGGAATTTTTGGTTTTAAAGCGAAGTCCTATGATCACTGTGCCTGTTCATAGAGGGATCGCTATGGCTAGGTTTATGGAGAGTTGGGTGGTTGGTGTGAACGAGTGGGGCAGAAGTCCTAAGAGGTTTGTTGTAGTGATAAAGGTAATTAGAGATATTAGTATTAGAGACCAGGTTAGTCCTTTAGCATTATGAGCTATCATTATTTGTTTTAGGGCTAATTGAATCAGGTTTTGTTGAATGGTTGTCAGTCGATTATTAATAGGGTGTTTAGAGGTTAGGACTAGTAGGGTGGGGAATAGGATGATGGGGATTGTGGCGGGTTGATTTAGAATTGTTGGGATTGAGAATTGGGTAAACAGATTTTCGTTCATTTTGGTTGTCAGCGAATATTGTGAGTTTGTAGGTTAGGGTTTTTTGTAAGAGGCAGTTGGCGGGGGTTTATGTTTAGTAGCTTTAATTGCATGATAAGGTATAGTGTAAGAAGCATCGTCATAATAGTAGTAAATCATGTCGATGTGTCTAACTGGGGCATTTCACTGTAGAGGGCGTGTCCCCCATCTTTAACTTAAAAGGTTAATGCTAGGATAGCTGTACAGTGGGTTTGTAGGGTATTTTGAGGGTGGAGGGAATAATGGGCTATTTATAGGGTAAATACAGGCCCTATTTCAAAGATTTTTAGCGGGATTAGCTCTGCAACAATTGGTATGAAGCTGTGGTTTGCGCCGCAGATTTCTGAGCATTGTCCATAATAGACGCCTGGTCGCGTGGCCGTGAATACAGTTTGATTTAAGCGTCCGGGCACTGCATCTGTTTTGAGGCCTAGTGTGGGAATAGTTCATGAATGTAAGACGTCTTGAGATGTAATTATTATACGTACAGGGGCTTCAATTGGGAGGACTACTCGATTGTCAACTTCTAGAAGTCGAAGATCTCCCGGATTCAAGAATAGCGGGGGTAATATGTAGGAGTTAAAAATTAGGCCCCCATAGTCCGTGTATTCATAGGTTCAGTACCATTGGTGTCCGATTGATTTGATGGTGAAGGATGGGTCGTTGATCTCATCTGTTAGGTATAGAATGCGTAGGGATGGGAGGGCGATTGAGATTAAGATAATTGCTGGTAAGATAGTTCAGATGGTTTCTATTTCTTGGGCGTCTGTGATGTTAGTATTGGTTAATTTTGTTGTGAGTGTTGAGAGTAAGGCATATAGTACTAGGGAGCTGATTAATAGTATAGCTATAAAAGCATGGTCATGAAAGGTGGTTAGTTCTTCTATAACAGGGGATGTGGCGTCTTGCAGGTTTAGTTGAACCGGGTGGGCCATGTAAGATATATAGGGTTTGGCCTATGATTTAGCTTTGACAAAGCTATGAAATGGTTTTTCTAATATCTTGTTGAAAAAGTTATAGGGGCTATAAGACTGGCTTGAAACCAGTTTTAGGGGGTTCGACTCTCTCCTTTTTCGTTTAGTTTGATATAGGTTGGCTCTTCGAATGTGTGGTAGGGTGGGGGGCAGCCATTTAGTCACTCTAGACTAGTAAGGGGCTGTTCGATTAGTAGTACTTTACGTTTTGAAGCAAAGGCTTCTCAGATCATGTAAATTATTAAAATTACCGCTACTAGTGAGATAAAGGAGCCCATAGACGATAGGATATTTCATGTAGTGTAGGCATCGGGGTAATCAGAGTAGCGTCGGGGTATTCCGGATAGGCCAAGGAAGTGTTGTGGAAAGAAGGTTAAATTTACGCCCACGAATATAACGATAAAGTGAGCTTTAGCACAAGTTTGGTTTAGTGTATAGCCTGAGAATAGAGGAAATCAGTGTACAAGGCCCCCTATAATGGCAAATACGGCTCCTATTGATAAAACATAATGGAAGTGGGCAACAACGTAGTATGTGTCGTGTAGTACGATATCTAGGGATGAGTTTGCTAAGATAATGCCGGTTAAGCCTCCTACGGTAAATAGGAAGATAAAGCCCAGGGCTCAAAGTATTGCTGGGGATCATTTAATGTTGCCTCCATGGAGCGTAGCAAGTCAGCTAAAAACTTTAACCCCAGTTGGGATCGCAATGATTATAGTGGCAGAGGTGAAGTAGGCTCGTGTGTCTACATCTATGCCAACTGTAAACATGTGGTGGGCCCATACAATGAAGCCTAAAAATCCGATTGATATCATAGCTCAAACTATACCCATGTACCCAAATGGTTCTTTTTTTCCAGAGTAATAGGCTACAATGTGGGAGACTACTCCGAAACCAGGAAGAATGAGGATGTAGACTTCGGGGTGGCCAAAGAATCAGAATAGGTGTTGGTATAGGATAGGGTCTCCTCCTCCAACGGGGTCAAAAAAGGTAGTATTGAGGTTGCGATCTGTTAGCAGTATGGTAATGCCAGCGGCTAAGACTGGTAGGGAGAGGAGTAAAAGGACTGCTGTGATTAAGATTGATCAGACAAATAAAGGGGTTTGGTATAGGGATATTGCGGGGGGTTTTATGTTGATGATAGTGGTAATAAAGTTGATGGCCCCTAGGATAGAGGAAATACCTGCCAGGTGGAGGGAGAAGATGATTAGGTCTACGGAAGCTCCTGGGTGGGAGAAGTTTCCTGCTAAAGGGGGGTATACCGTTCAACCTGTTCCAGCGCCAGCCTCTACTATGGCTGATGCTATTAGTAGCAGGAAAGAAGGAGGGAGGAGTCAGAAGCTTATGTTATTTAGGCGGGGAAATGCCATGTCGGGTGCGCCGATTATTAGGGGTACTAATCAATTCCCGAAACCCCCAATCATAATAGGTATGACTGTAAAGAAAATTATAACGAATGCGTGGGCCGTTACGATAACGTTGTAGATGTGGTCGTTTCCTAATAGGCTGCCGGGTTGACCTAGTTCAGCTCGGATAAGAAGGCTCAGGGCTGTACCTATAACTCCAGCTCATGCACCAAACAGTAAGTATAGGGTCCCAATATCTTTGTGGTTTGTTGAAAAGAGCCAACGGTTAATGAGCATAGGTGGTAAAATGGCTGAGTAAGTATTAGGCTGTAAACCTAAAGATGGAGGTCTAGTCCTCCTTTTACCAGCCCCGAGGTGATTTTCATGTTGAATTGCAAATTCAAAGGAGTAGTTTAGAGTTTCTGCCGGGGCTTCTCCCGCCTTTTTTTCCTGCGGCGGGAGAAGTGGATCAAAGCCAGTCGATTGGGGTGTTTAGCTGTTAACTAAGTTTTTGTGGGTTTGAATCCCATTGATCTAGTGAGGGCTTAGCTTAATTAAAGTGGTTGATTTGCGTTCAATTGATGCAGAGTAGGTGTTTGCAGTCCTTATGTGTTTCAGAAATTAAGTGTTTTTACTTACTAAGGGCTTTGAAGGCTCTTGGTCTTGTTTAACCTAAATTTCTAGTGGGTGGTTAAGACTAGGGGGGAGATTGGTAGTAAGAGGGTAGAGATGATAGTGAGTGAGGGGATGAGGGGTATGGGTTTTGTATTTTCGAGTTGTCATGTTATTTTTGTGTTATTGGATGTGGGGAGTAGTGTTAGGGAGGTGGTATAGATTAGGCGTATGTAGAAATATAGGTTAAGTAGGGTTATGATAGTTATGATAGAAGGGATAAGGAAGTTGTTGTTCATTGTGAGTTCTTGAATAATAATTCACTTGGGTAGGAAGCCGGTTAGAGGGGGTAAACCTCCTAGGGATATGAGGGTGAGTGCTGTTAGTGGTGCTAAGTAGGTTAATTTGTTCCAGGTGCGGGATAGTATAAGGGTTGTGGTGCTTGTGTTTAGGTTAAGGATTAGGAATATGGTGGTTGTTAGGGTGATGTATATGGTTAAATAGAGAATTGTAGTAGTTGGGTTGTACACTAATGTTATTATTATTCAGCCTATGTGAGTGATTGAAGAGTATCCTAGGATTTTGCGTAATTGTGTTTGGTTTAGACCCCCTCAGCTACCTACCGTGATGGATAGGGTAGAGAGGATTAGGAGGGTATGGGTGTTGATTGATGGGTGAATTTGGTATATGATTAAGATGGGGGCTAGTTTTTGTCATGTAAGAAGGAGCAGGCCGGAAGTTAAGGATGTCCCTTGAGTGACTTCTGGGACTCAGAAGTGGAACGGGGCTATTCCTAGTTTTATGGCAAGGGCGGTTGTTATTATTAGGGATGGGGTTTGGTTGATGTGGCTTGTTGTTGTTCAACATCCTGATAGTAGGTTGTTGGAGATGATTGCTATTATGAGGATTATGGATGCGGTGGTTTGTGTTAGGAAGTATTTGATAGCAGCTTCTGTAGAGCGGAGGTTTGTTTTTTTTATTAGAATTGGAATAAAGGCTAGTATGTTTATTTCTAGGCCTGTTCAGGCGAGAAATCAGTGTGAGCTTAGTGTTGTGATAAGTGTGCCTGTGATTATTGTGGTGTAGATGATGAGTTGGGCTAGTGGGTTGATTAGTATGGGAAGGATATGACCAACATTTTCGGGGTATGGGTCCGATAGCTTGATTAGCTGACCTTACTTTAGGATAGGGTGTATAGGGTAGCACGGAGAAGTTTGGGTTCTCAGGAGTAGGTTCGATGCCTGCAGTCCTAGAAATAAGAGGGTTGAGGCCTCTATTATTTACTCTATCAAAGTAACTCTTTTGTCAGACATATTTCTAGGTTTGAGGGGGAATGCTGGAGATTGCGATGGGTGTTGAGGTGGATCATATGAGTAGTGCTAGTGTGAGTGGGAGGAAGTTTTTTCATAGTAGGTGTATAAGTTGATCGTAACGGAATCGGGGGTGTGTTGCTCGGATTCATAGGAATAGGGAAGTCAGGAGTAGTGTTTTAATGGTGAAACATGTTGTGAATAGTTCTGGAGAGTGGGTGGGGTAGAATGTGCCTAGGAAAATTGTGGTTGTTAGGCCGTTTATTATGATGATGTTTGTGTATTCGGCTATGAAGAATAAGGCGAATGGACCTGCAGCGTATTCGATATTAAAGCCTGATACTAATTCTGATTCGCCTTCTATGAGGTCAAAGGGGGTTCGGTTTGTTTCTGCTAGTGTAGAGGCGAATCATATTATGGCTAGGGGTCATGATGGTAGGAGAAGTCATAGGTGTTCTTGCGTTGTAATGAGTGTGTTAAGGTTAAATGAGCCGCTTGTTAGTAGAACTGATAGTAGGATAATAGTGAGGGTAACTTCGTATGAAATTGTTTGGGCGACGGCTCGTAGGGCTCCGATTAGGGCATAGCTTGAGTTTGATGCTCATCCTGATCATAGGATGGAGTGGGCGATTAGGCTAAGTATAGCCAGGGTGAATAGGAGTCCGAGGTTGAAGTTGATTAGAGCGTTGGGTATGGGGAGGGGGGTTCATAGGAGGAGGGTAATGAAGAAGGCTAAAGCGGGTGCGATAATATAGAGGGTGGTGGTAGATGTTGAGGGTTTTAGGGGTTCTTTAGCGAAAAGTTTTACTGCATCAGCGAATGGTTGTAGTAGTCCGTATGGACCTACAACATTGGGTCCTTTTCGTAGTTGTATGTAGCCTAGTAACTTTCGTTCAATGAGTGTGAGGAATGCTATGGCGGCTAGTGTGGGTATAATTAGAAGTAGGAGGTTTACTGTGGTCATGGTGTTAAGAAGAGGGGTTGAACCTCTGGTTGTAAAGTTTTAAGTTTTATGCAATTACCGGGCTCTGCCATCTTAACAAACCCTGTTTTCGGGTAGAGTATGTGGTATTTTGTTAAATTGAGATTAGGTCATTTATGTAATGAAGGCGCTTTGGTGAAGTGGGCCTTATTTCTCTTGTCCTTTCGTACAGGGAGAAATACACAATAGATAGAAACCGACCTGGATTGCTCCGGTCTGAACTCAGATCACGTAGGACTTTAATCGTTGAACAAACGAACCCTTGATAGCTGCTGCACCATTAGGATGTCCTGATCCAACATCGAGGTCGTAAGCTCTATTGTCGATATGGACTCTAGAATAGAATTGCGCTGTTATCCCTAGGGTAACTTGTTCCGTTGATCAAATTATTGGATCAATTATGGGTTAGTTCGCTTTGACTTGTGTGGTCTTGGCATGTATTGTTCGGAGGTTTTGTTATGCTCCGAGGTCGCCCCAACCAAAATTTTTAATACAGGTGTAGTAGTTTAGAGGTCCGTGGGTTTGTGAGGTTTTTGATTGTATTAATAAATTAAAGCTCCATAGGGTCTTCTCGTCTTATTGTTTTATGCCCGTCTCTTCACGGGCAGGTCAATTTCACTGGTTGAAAGTAAGAGACAGTTAAACCCTCGTGGTGCCTTTCATGCGAGTCCCTATTTAAAGAACAAGTGATTATGCTACCTTTGCACGGTCAGGGTACCGCGGCCGTTAAACGTGTGTCACCGGGCAGGCAGTGCCTCTAATACTAGTAATGCTAGAGGTGATGTTTTTGGTAAACAGGCGGGGTTTGAGTTTGCCGAGTTCCTTTTACTTTTTTTAACCTTTCCTTGAGGCATGCCAGTGTTGGGTTAACAGTGAAGGTAGCATGGGCTTGTTTGTGTTTGCTGTGCCTGGCTGTTAAGTGTCGGTGAGGCTTTCGGTCCGATTTAGGCTTATGCAGTGGAGAAAGTATTCATGTTACTTATACTAGCATTATTGCTTCTATATGGTGATAGATTAATCCAATGTGGTGTGAGGAGTTCAGTTATGTGTTTGGTATTTTGAGATCGTTAATGTTGAGCTTGAACGCTTTCTTAATTGATGGCTGCTTTTAAGCCAACTATGGCAGTTAAGGGGTTTTACTCTCTCCGTAAGGTTTTTTCCTAGTGTCTAAAGAGCTGTCCCTCTTTAGACTGACAATTAAGCTTACAGGGGGATTAGGAAGTTCTGTGGGTAAGCTTAAGGTTGAACTAAGATTCTGTCTTGGATAACCAGCTATCACCAGGCTCGGTAGGCTTGTCACCCCTACCCAGAAATCTTCCCACTATTTTGCTACATAGATGGGTGCGCTCTTTTAGCTGTTTTTGGGTAGCTCGTCTGGTTTCGGGGAATTTGGCTTATAGTTCTCTTCGTAAAATTGTTTCTAGCTAATCCATTATGCGAAAGGTACAGGGGCTAGTCCTTGCTGTTTTGTGCTTAGGTGGTTTATCTATCTTTCCCTTGCGGTACTATATCTATAGCGCCAGATTAAAATTTCTATCGCCTATACTTTGTATAGGTAAATGGTTTAGTGTGTGTGTGTTGGTTTGTTATTAGTGTTGATTATGCTTGGGGCTAGTATTGGCTCAAGGTAATCAAGTGATGTTGAGATTTTCTGGGTGTAAGCCAGGTGCTTTATATTAAGCTATACCTTGATTTATCCAAGTGCACCTTCCAGTACACTTACCATGTTACGACTTATCCCCTCTATATAGATACTGGGGTGTTTAGTTAAGATGCTCCTTAAATATATTTGAGGGGAGTGACGGGCGGTGTGTGCGCGCTTTATGGCCTCGTTCAATTAAGCACTCTATTCTTAATTTACTGCTAAATCCTCCTTGGACTCTCAAATTTCATAAGAGTTTTCGTGGAGTTTTCTGATATAGAAAATGTAGCCCATTTTTTACCGTCTCATGGGCTACACCTTGACCTAACGTTTTTGCGGGGAGGCGTTTGCGCTCACTTTGTAACCTTTATCAGGGTTTGCTGAAGATGGCGGTATATAGGCTGAGCAAGAGAGGGTGGGGTAGATCGGGGTTTATCGATTATGAAACAGGCTCCTCTAGGGGGATGTAAAGCACCGTCAAGTCCTTTGAGTTTTAAGCCGTTGCTCGTAGTATTCTGGCGAGTAGTTTTGTTGTTTAACTACTGAGGTTTAGGGCCAAGCATAGTGGGGTGTCTAATCCCAGTTTGGGTCCTGGCTATTGTGTGTTCAGAAGCTTTAAAGCCACTTTCGTAGTTTATTTTACATCAGCTAGGGTTTTACAGTTTAGATGGAGTTTAGCTTTATTGTGCCAGATCTTAAACACCCTCTACGCCGATCTCTATTAGCTAGGGTCAATCGTGTGACCGCGGTGGCTGGCACGAGATTGACCAACCCTAAATATAGCATGGCTTAGTTAAACTTTCGTTCATTGCTAAATGTTTATCACTGCTGTCTCCCGTGGGGGTGTGGCTAGGCAAAGCGTTTTGAGCTGCGTGTGCGTGCTTGATGCTTGCTCCTCTTCGTCATAATGGTTTGTAGGGCGTCTTCACTGGAGCGGGGATGCTTGCATGTGTAGTCTTGCTAAAAGCCAATAGAAAGGCCAGGACCAAGCCTATTTGTTTATGGGGTGTGCAAACCCGTCTAGGCATTTTCAGTGTCTTGCTTTGGGTGGTTAAGCTACATAAACGGGGGTGTTGGCATAATTGTGGGGTAATTTCTTTCGGGTTGTGTGGTGGGAGTTTGATGAGGGTTAGTGTTAAGAGTGTTTAGTGAAGTAAATATTTGTTAGTTGAGGGAATGGCAGTTGGAGTTGTGCAAACCTAAAAGATGAAAATATAGGCTCCGATCGGATATATTAAGACTTTTGTTTTTGGGGTTTGGCAAGAGTGGGTTTTGGGTGAAGATTGGAGATGGGGGTGGGGGGGTTTGATGAGATATTGCCATGGTTATGTGGTGTGGTGTTACCAGGGTAATTATTAGTATGTCCTACAAGCATGAATTAAATAACACCTTGCTTAAGGTCTGCGGGGAGCTAGAATATTGAACGTAGGTGCGATCAATAGCTGTATTGTACTAGGAATCAAAGACAGGCGCATTCAGGACGGGATGTGGTGGGAGTCAGCATTCTGCAATGGGGTTGCGTGCGGACCAGAGATAAAAGATACCAAATGCATGGAAAGCTCCCGTGACTGGTTAATAGGGTGATAGACCCGTGATCCATCGAGATGTCTTATTTAAGGGGAACGTGTGGGCGATCTTGGTTGTTATGGCCCTGAGGTAAGAACCAGATGCCGGATACAGTTCAGGTATAGCTACCCCCACGAGTTATGGGCCCGGAGCGAGGAGAGTAGTACTCTTGTGCGGGATGTTGGTTTCACGGAGGATGGTGAGCAAGGGATTCCTAAGTGAGGGGGGGCATCCGTAGTGAGGAGGATTATTTAATAGGTATGTGCTATGTACGATGAACGATTTAATGTACTATGGACGACTGGCATGGACTGGTGTGGTCAATATTCGTAGGGAAGGTGATTTAATTTGGAGTAGGTCACGCTATGTACTACTGTTGATGGTTCCTAGGAGGGTTCTTGCTTGTAAGCATGCTTTTCGAGAATGTTAAGTTGATATGTAATAATATGTTTTATGTACAGTCAAGCATATATAGTACTATATAATATACATGGTGACTAGCAGTAATGCACGAATTACATAATAATATAATGAGTGGGTTGTACTGAGTTGTGCTGTGGAGACCATACAACATAAGAATACAGAAAGTAGTTTAAATTAGAATACCAGCTTTGGGTGCTGGTGGTGGAGTTGGATACTTTCTTTCTGATTGCCCTAGGAAGAATGTTTCATTTCTGGTTTACAAGGCCAGTGTATTAGTTTATACTACGAGGGCAAGTTCACTTGAGTAGGTTGTTTTCGATTAGGGAGGCTAGTGGTATTAGGATTAGAATTGTTGTGAAGTATATTATGGATGCTACTTGGCCGATGGTGATAAGGGGTTGGGTTATTGGTTCGCTTCCAATTCAGGTGAGGGTTAGTAGGGTCGTGACTAGGAGTCAGAATAGGAATTGGCTGAGTGGGCGAAATATTATGCTTTGTTGTTTGGATTTGTGGAGTATGGGGATGGTTGCTAGGATGAAGATTGATAGGAAGAGTGCTAACACACCCCCTAATTTGTTGGGGACAGATCGCAGGATTGTGTATGCGAATAGGAAGTATCATTCCGGCTTGATGTGTGGGGGGGTATTTAGTGGGTCAGCTGGAATATAGTTGTTTGGGTCGTTTAGGAGATTGGGTAAGAATAGTGTTAGTGTTGCTAGGGCAAAGAGAAGGAGGATTAGGCCTAGGATGTCTTTGATTGTGTAGTAGGGGTGAAAGGTGATTTTATCCGAGTCGGAGGAAATTCCGCAGGGGTTGTTTGATCCTGTTTCGTGTAGGAAAAGTAGGTGTACGGCTGTGAGGGCGACGATGATGAAGGGTAGGATGAAGTGCAGGGTGAAGAATCGTGTGAGAGTAGGGCTGCCAATGGCGTATCCACCTCAGATTCATTGGACGATATTAGTTCCGATATAGGGGATTGCTGACAGTAAGTTTGTGATTACGGTTGCCCCCCAGAATGATATTTGGCCTCATGGGAGAACGTAGCCCATGAAAGCCGTTGTCATTGTTATAAGAAGGAGTATAATCCCGATGTTTCAGGTTTCTTGAAGAAGGTATGAGCCGTAGTAGAGGCCTCGGCCTATGTGTAGGAAAAGGCAGATGAAGAGTGCAGAGGCACCATTGGCGTGGAGGTAGCGAGTGGTCCAGCCGTAGTTGACATCTCGGGTAATGTGTGCAATTGAGGAGAAGGCAGAGGAGGTGTCTGGTGAGTAGTGTATTGCTAAGAATAAGCCTGTGATGATTTGTAGAGTTAGGCAGGCTGCAAGGAGTGAGCCGAAGTTTCATCACATGGAGAGGTTAGGCGGGGTGGGTAAGTCAATGAGGGAGTGGTTAATTATTTTTATGATTGGGTTGGATTTACGTATTGGAGTCATTGGTGCTTTTATAGTTGAAATACAACGATGGTTTTTCATATCATTAGTTATGGTTGGAGTCCATATGGAAGCGATGATGTATGTTCTGTTTACATTGAGTGTACTGTTAGTTATGGGGTTTGTGGGTTTTTCTTCCAAGCCTTCTCCTATTTATGGGGGTTTAGCGTTAATTGTTAGTGGTGTGGTTGGTTGTGTGATTGTTTTGAATTGTGGGGGGGTTTATATGGGTTTAATGATGTTTTTGGTTTATCTGGGAGGTATGATAGTTGTTTTTGGTTATACTACAGCAATAGCTATTGAAGAATACCCTGAGACATGAGGTTCGGGGTTTGAGGTTTTAGGGGGTCTTTTAGTAGGGTTGATGATGGAGGTGGTATTGGTTCTATGGGTTTTAAGTTTAGATGAGGCAGTAGTAGTGGTGGTCGGTTTTAGTGATACTGGTGATTGGGTGATTTTTGAGGAGGAGGGGTCGGGGCTTATTCGAGGTGATTCTATTGGTGCGGGTGCCTTATATGATTATGGGCGTTGATTAGTGGTGGTTGCTGGTTGGACGCTGTTTGTTGGTGTGTACGTTGTGATTGAGATTATTCGGGGCAATAGGTTATATTATTAAGAGTAGGGCTAGAGTAAGGGGGATGAGGAAGGAAAGGGAATAGAGTTTGATTATGCCTTTTTGGGGGGTTACGGTTATGGAAGCGGTGGTGTGTGCTTGTGAGATTATTTTGGGTATGGATTTTTCTAGTCATGTTAAGTCTAATAGGAGGAGAGCTAAGTTTTGGCTTATAAGTAGATTTTGATAGGGGACTATGCGGTGAATTGTGGTGGGGAAGTATCCTAGTATGCTGGAGAATTTGAATATTTGTGATGGGTTTTTTATTTTTAGTTTGTTTGTTATTAGAGTGAGGTCTAGAGCTGCTAGGAAGCCTAGGGCGGTTGCGCATAGGGCTGAGAGTTTTAAGTAGAGGGGTATTGTTGGTTGGAGGGGTGTGGTGGGGGGGATGCTATTGGTGATAAGAAATCCTGTGATTATGCTGCCTATTGTGAGGCGTTTAATTGGGTTTAGTAGGGCGGGGTTGTTTTCGTTAATGCTTGTTAGGGCTGGGAAGCGGGGTTGTCCTGTTAGGGTGAGGAGAATGGTTCGAGTAGTATAGGCGCTTGTTAGGGAGGTGGCGATGAGAGTAATAAATAGGGCTCAGGCGTTGGTATACGATGTGTTTGTGGCTTCGATGATGAGGTCTTTGGAGTAGAAGCCTGTGAGGAAGGGTATTCCTGTGAGTGCCAGGCTGCCAATGGTTAGGGAAGTTGAGGTGAGGGGTATTGTTTTAAATAGGCCTCCTATTTTTCGAATGTCTTGTTCGTTGCTTAGGTTGTGGATGATGGATCCGGAGCATATAAAAAGTATGGCTTTAAAGAAGGCATGGGTGCAGATGTGTAGGAATGCTAGGTGTGGTTGGTTGATGCCAATGGTAACCATTATTAGGCCTAGTTGGCTTGAGGTGGAGAAGGCTACAATTTTTTTAATATCATTTTGTGCGAGGGCACAGATGGCTATAAAGAGGGTGGTGATAGCTCCTAGGCATAGTGTGAGACTTTGAATTAGTATATTGGTTTCTATTAGAGGGTGGAAGCGAATGAGTAGGAACACCCCGGCGACGACTATGGTGCTGGAGTGAAGTAGAGCTGAGACTGGAGTCGGGCCTTCTATGGCAGAGGGTAGTCAGGGGTGGAGGCCAAATTGAGCTGATTTTCCTGCTGCTGCTAGGAGGAGGCCTATTAGTGGGAGGGAGCTTGGGTTGGAGTTTAGGGTTAGTATTTGTTGAAAGTCCCATGAGTTGCAATGTAGGAGGAATCATGCTATAGCTAGGATGAGACCAATGTCGCCGATGCGGTTGTATAGGATTGCCTGGATGGCTGCTGTGTTAGCATCTGCTCGAGCGTGCCACCAGCTAATTAAGAGGAATGATATAATCCCCACGCCCTCCCAGCCGATAAAGAACTGGAAGAGGTTGTTAGCAGTAACTAGAATTAGTATGGTGATAAGGAAAATGAGAAGGTATTTGAAGAATTGGTTGATGCTTGGGTCTGAGTTTATGTACCATAGTGAGAATTCTATAATAGATCAGGTGATGAATAGTGCAATTGGAATGAATATTATGGAGAAGTAATCTAGTTTAAAGCTTAGTGTTAGGCTTAATGTTTGAGTCACTACTCAATGTCAGCTTCAAATGGTTGTTTCTTGGTTTAGAAAGATGAATAGGGTTGTTGGGATGAGGCTGGTGATGAAGGCATATATTACGGTTATTTTTACGTAGTTTGGGTATGAGCGTTTTTTATTAGGACTGATGAGGGAAGCAAAAACTGGAAGAGTTAGGGAGGTAAGGGTTGTTATTATGATGGAGGTGCACATGATTACTACTTTTATTTGGAGTTGCACCAATGTTTTTGACTCCTAAGGTCAACGGATGGCTGTTATCCTTTAAAAGTTGAGAAAACCGTAGTTTTAAGTACGGAGATGTGGATTAGCAGTCCTTATGGGTTTTCTCGGTAAATAAGGGGTGGTGAGCCTCTGTAGTTAGATTCACAATCTAATGTTTTAGTTAAACTATATCTACAGGAAGTGAACCCTAGGATGATGTTGGGGTTGAAAGATAGAAGAATAATTGGGGCGAGGTGTATGAGTATTAGTGTATTTTCTCGTGTGAAGGGGGGTTTTATGTTAATTATGTGATGCGTAAGTGCTCCTCGTTGTATTGTGATGAATATGTGGAGGGAGTAGAGGGCTGTGATTAGTATATTAAGTCCTGTTAGTATGATGGTAATATGGGATCAGGAGAATGAGGTTGTGATTGCGAAGAGTTCGCCCAGTAGGTTGATGGTGGGGGGTAGGGCGAGATTGGTAAGGCTTGCTGTGAGCCATCAGAAAGCTGCTAGTGGAAGTAGGATTTGAAGTCCTCGAGATAGAAGTATGATGCGGCTGTGGGTGCGTTCATAGTTTGAGTTAGCTAAGCAGAAATATATGGAAGAGGTGAGTCCATGGGCAATTATAAGGATGGTTGCGCCAGAGAAGCTTCAGGGGGTTTGGATGAGGGAGGCTACGATTACAAGAGCCATGTGGCTTACGGAGGAGTATGCGATGAGTGATTTTAGATCTGTTTGTCGGAGGCATGTTAGACTTGTTATGATTATGCCTCATAGGGATAGTATGAGGAATGGATAGGCTATGTATTCTGTCAGAGGGTCAAGGATAGGGGTGAGTCGTATTATGCCGTAGCCACCTAGTTTTAGGAGTACTGCGGCAAGAACTATTGATCCTGCAATGGGAGCTTCAACATGGGCTTTGGGAAGTCATAGGTGTAAGCCATATAGGGGTATTTTTGTCATGAAGGCTATTATGCATGCTAGTCAGGTAAAGCCGTGGGATCAGGTGGTTGTTAGTTTTCGGTTTGTGAGCGTTAGTAGTGTAATGTTTAGTGAGCCTGTGTTGTTATAGGTGTGGCTTAGTATGATGAGTAGGGGCAGGGAGCCGGCTAGTGTGTAGAATAGAAAATATGTACTTGCATTAAGACGTTCTGCTTGGTTGCCTCATTTAGTAATGATAATTAGAGTAGGAATGAGGGTGGTTTCAAATAGGATGTAAAATATAATTAGTTCTGTGGTTATGAATGTTAGAATTAGGGTGATTTGTAGAAGAATTATTATGGAGAGAAAGAGTTTCTTTTGTGAGGGAGGTTCGTTGCATAGGTGATATTGGCTTGCTATGATTATGAGAGGTAGGAGTCAGATAGTTAGCGTTAGGAGAGGTGTTGTTAGTGGGTCAGAGGATAGGTAGGTTGAGTGGTTGAGGAGGTTGGTATTGGTTTGGTTGAAGAATAGCAAGGGAATGAGGCTAATGGTTAGGCTGTGTACAGTCAGGTTGATTCAGATTATATCATTTTTGGAGAGTCATGTTATAGGTAGTAGTATGGTTGTGGGGATAATTACTTTTAGCATTGAAGCAGGTTCAGGTTGTGAATGTAGTCTAGTCCGTATGTGTTGGAAATTGAGACTAGTAAGGCAAGACCTACTGCTGCTTCACAAGCGGCGAATACTAGTAAGATGATTGGTATAATATTAATTAGGGGAGAGTGTGTGTTTAAGGCAATAAGGGTGGTTATGATAAAGAGTGATATTATCATTCCTTCTAGGCAGAGGAGAGAAGCTATTAGGTGTGAGCGGTAGGTTAATATGCCTAGAAGAGAGATGGTAAATGCTAATATAATATTTATGTAGGTAGGGGTCATTTGGTTAGTATGATTATCATAATCTAATGAGTCGAAATCATTTGTTTTATTTAAACTACTTACCAATTCGACTCAATCTAACCCCTTTTGAGTTCATTCGTAGGTTAGGCTGAGGATTAGGATAATAATGAAAGCGATGGTTGATTTGATTATTATTGGGAGGTTTGTTGTTTGAATGGCTCATGGTAGGGATAGTAGTAGGGCAATTTCTATGTCGAATAGTAGGAAGGTAATGGCGATTAGGAAAAACTTTATTGAGAACGGAGTACGAGCGGGGTTTAAGGGGTCAAATCCGCATTCGTAGGGGCTAGTTTTTTCTGCATAGGAGTTAAGTTGGGGTAATCAGAATATGATGATTATCAGTAGTGTGGTTAATAGGGTGTTGATTGTTAAGGCTAGTACTAGGTTAATTACTCTTTTTTGAATGTTGTCAAAGCTGGTTGATTGGAAGTCAACTGTACTGGTTATACTAAAAGAGTAGGATCCTCATCAATAGATAGAAATATAGAGGAGTAGTCAGACAACGTCTACAAAGTGTCAATATCAGGCGGCAGCTTCGAAGCCGAAATGGTGGTTTGATGTGAAGTGGTATAGTAGTTGACGGATGAGGCAAATAAAGAGGAATGTGGATCCAATAATGACGTGGAGCCCGTGGAAGCCTGTGGTAATGAAGAATGTTGAACCGTAAATACCATCAGAGATGGTGAATGGCGCTTCAAAGTATTCTGAGATTTGTAGCAGGGTGAAATAAGTGCCTAGTAGGATTGTGATGGACAGGGCTTGGATTGTTTGTTTTCGATCGTTGTTTATGAGGCTGTGATGGGCTCAGGTGATTGTAACTCCGGATGCGAGTAGTACAGAGGTGTTTAGGAGGGGCACCTCTAGGGGGTTTAGTGGGGTAATGCCTGTTGGTGGTCAGTGGCCTCCTAAGCAGGGTGTTGGGGCGAGGCTTGAGTGGTAAAATGCTCAGAAGAAGCCGATAAAGAAGAATACTTCTGAGATAATGAATAGTGTTATTCCGCATCGAAGGCCTTTTTGGACAGATGCTGTGTGGTGGCCTTGGTACGTGCTTTCTCGTACAATATCGCGTCATCATTGATATAGGGTTAGTGTATTGGTTAGTAGGCCTAGTATTAGTAAGGTGGTAGAGTAGAAGTGAAATCATATGATTAAGCCCGATGTTATTAAGAAGGCTGACAGAGCTCCTGTCAGTGGTCAGGGACTGGGTTTAACTATGTGATAAGCATGGGTTTGGTGGGTCATTAAGTGTTGTTGTGTAGGTAGAGGCTAATTAGGAGTGTGAAGATGTAGGCTTGAATTAGGGCTACTGCAATCTCTAGAATAGTTAATAGTGCTAGGAGTATAGAAGTTAGCAGGGTTAAGGAGAAGTTAGTGGTTGATAGTGCTAATACAGCGTCTCCAACTAGGTGTATTAGTAGGTGACCAGCTGTAATATTTGCAGTTAGTCGTACGGCCAGGGCTACCGGTTGGATAAGTAGGCTGACAGTTTCGATTATCACTAATATGGGAATGAGAGGTGTGGGTGTACCTTGTGGTAGAAGGTGGGCTAGGGAATTTTTGGTTTTAAAGCGAAGTCCTATGATCACTGTGCCTGTTCATAGAGGGATCGCTATGGCTAGGTTTATGGAGAGTTGGGTGGTTGGTGTGAACGAGTGGGGCAGAAGTCCTAAGAGGTTTGTTGTAGTGATAAAGGTAATTAGAGATATTAGTATTAGAGACCAGGTTAGTCCTTTAGCATTATGAGCTATCATTATTTGTTTTAGGGCA